>NW_020174561.1:11147932-11293997 GCF_003031525.2 Neophocaena asiaeorientalis asiaeorientalis
AAAAAAAAAAAAAAAAAAAAGAATGTATATTCTGTTGTTGTTGGATGGAATGTTTTACAAATATCAAGCAGGTCAAATTAGTTGATGGGGTTGTTCAAGTCTTCTACATCCAGACTGACTTTATGTCTACTTGTTTTGTCAGTTATTGAGAGTGTGGTATTTAACTATCTGTCCATAATTGTGGATCTGTCTACATCTTGCAGTTCTACCCAGTTTTTTTCCTCATGAATTGTGTAGCTCTGTATTAGATGCATAAGTGTTTAGGATTGTTTTGTGCTCTTAATGAATTTCCTTTTTATTATTATGAAGTAAACTTTCTTTATCCTCATTACAATTCTTTGCTCTGAAATCTACTTTGTATGCTATTATAGCTATTCTATCATTTTTAAACAAATGTTAGCTTGGTATTATAATATTTCTTATACTTTTACTTTTAATCTATTTGTGTTTTATAGTTAAAGCACATTTCTTGTAGGCAGCGTATTGTTGGGTCTTGCTTTTCTACCCAATCTAACAGCTTCTATCTCTGAAATGGGGTGGGTAGGTTATTTTCATTTCATCTGCATACTGATATGGTCAGGTTTAAGTCAATTATCTTGCTATCTGCTTTCTGTGTCCCATCTGTTGTTTGCTCCCCTTTTCTTCTTTCTCTGCCTTCTTTTTGATTACAGACTATCTTCCATGATTGCATTTTATCTCCTTTGATGGTCTTTAATTTTTTACTTTGGTTATTGCATTAGGATTTATAGTAAACATCTTTAACTAATTAGAGTAACTTCAAGTGATATTATACTGAATAGGGACCTCATAATTATATACTTTCATTTCTCTCCTGGTCTTGTGTTTTTGTTGCCATATATTTACATATGTTATATACCTCACACAATATTCTTATTGTTTTTAAGCAGTCAATTATCTTTCAAAGAGACTTAAATAAGAGGACAGTTCTCTTTTAAACTTTTTAGTGTTATATTTCAATTTGAGAATGTGCTAAAAACTATGAATTGATTCCCTAGAAAAAGTACACATCAGCACAAAGTATACTCTAAATACTGCAGATAATTAATGGGGCTTTCTGAAACCTGAAGCCCATTCACAGACACCTGCTTTAAAAAGCAAAGTTGTCACGTAAGCAGTGGGAGTTCAAAAACACTGGAACTGGAGGTATTAGTCTTAATACGATTTCATTTACAATAACATTTGTGAGCCTTGTGGAAATTCTCATTGTAGTATATTTATAATGTCATGTTATGCAGCCATTAATAATTTTGAGGACTATATTCTAACATAAGAAAATAACAATGAAATATTGTGTGACAAAAATAAGACACACAATTTTATACACACTGTGATCATAACTGTATATTTAAGCACGTATGTCATTTATGATGTTTTTGGCTGCAAGTAACAGAATACCTGGCCAAAAGTGGTATAAAAAATAAGTGCTTCTTTTTTCTCACTTCAGTCAGTTGTATACTTCAATAGAGGTATACTGTTTCAATGTTGGCTCCACAGTGTCAGCTTCTGTTGGCCATCATCTCATGATCATGAAGTGGCTGAACATTTCTCACCTCAAATCCTTCTCACATATCTCTAATTTAACGGGAAGCAAGATATTTCCCAGAAGAAATAAGTGCCCTTCCTTATTCAGACTACCCCTCAGCCCTCACTGGCCAGGACTGGGTCACATGCCCTTGCTGCAAAGGAGTCTGGGAAAACAAGCATTGGGTAATTTTGGCCTCTGTTGTGGAAGGTGGTTTCTTTTAGCAAGAAAGCAATGTTGGGAGACAACTGAGAGTCTCTGGCATGGTAAACATGAAAATATTCTGGAGAAAAATTCATCAAGACAATAATACATAGCAGATTATTGTTGATTTGGAATATTTGTTCTACATTTTCCAAACTTTCAGAACTATGATCACAATATTTTCATGAATAATTTATTTAACTGAAGAGTAATTATCTTAGGTTGAGCTAGACATAATAGTTTATAATAATTCAAATTCTTTTTCCTTTCTTAAGATGATGAGGTCACATTGGTTGTCTCCTTTACAATTTGCTAATATTTCTAAATTGACCAAAACATTGATTTCTTACATTAGAACATTTAAATGAGCTAGCCATTAACTTCTCATATCTTGGAACTTCCCTGGTAGTCCTGCAGTTAAGACTCCATGCCTCCACTGCAGAGGGTGCAGGTTCAATCCCTGGTCAGGGAACTAAGATCCCGCATGCTGTGTGGTGTGCCCAAAAAGTAAAAAACACAAGCATTTAAATAAAAAAAAAACTTCTTGTATCTTTCTTTCCCTTCCTTAGTTTTATTATTGATGGTAATAGTACCTGTTTTATGATGGAAGTATAAAATTATTAGTGTAAAATAAATATTTTTCTTCAAGTGGAATTATTATTTATTCTACTTCTCAAATATTTTTATGAATACCCAGCACATATTAATTTATTAAGTGTGGTATCATTTACCACCAAAATGATACTTATGGTATCATTATGTTTAACTGAAAAGGTATATATAATCTTGTGTACTTTAAACAATGAATCTTTGTTAAAAAATTTATCTCCTGAAAAAGTTGAATGAAAACTTTTCCTTATTTTTGGAACATTTATAGATTTCTTCCCATTCACATATCTTAAAGCATTTTGATGAATCTTAATGAGGGAAGAAGTACAATAGAGGTGACTTCCTTAGGGTATTTACTTAGAGTGAGAAGAACTTTGGTATCTTTGATAAGTTACTTAGACAAGAAAAGAAAATGAGTTTTGTGGACATGATGTCAACAGATGGATTATTTTTCTTGTCTTTCCCATAGTCCTGTTGTGTTTTGTTTTTCTTTACCACTTCTATGTGAAATCAAAACATAATTTTTTTTTTTTGTGGTACACGGGCCTCTCACTGCTGAGGCCTCTCCCGTTGCGGAGCTCTGGACGTGCAGGCTCAGCAGCCATGGCTCACGGGCCCAGCCTCTCCGCGGCATGTGGGATCTTCCCAGACCGGGGCACGAACCCGTGTCCCCTGCATTGGCAGGCGGACTCCCAACCACTGCGCCACCAGGGAAGCCCCAAAACATAATTTTAATGTTAGCATTTGGAAGATGTTGTTTGAATTTAGTACGTTGTCTAGGGCAGTTATGTGTAGGGCAATTTTAAGTCAATAATAATATATAATTGTAATTCAAGTTTTAATTTTTTCTGCTTGCCAGTGAAAACTGGATAGGAAAAGAAGGAAACAATAAAAATGTCAACATCAGTGGAAAAGTATTATTCAAAATGTACATTGTGGAGTTAATTCAAACATTTTGTCCATATCCAGTTCTTGAGTCATTTTTTGCAGTTCTACTTCACTATTTTTACTGTGTAATCTTTTAGTGCCACCAATATTTTTGAAAATAAAGCTTCATTCAGATAATTGTAAAAATACTTAAATAAAATAAGAAAATACACTGTTAAAAGAAATATTGCCAGCTATTAATAAGCAGTCATGCTACTATACCTAATATTCCTGACAAAAGGGGGAGGGGCATCAAATTAGCTTCCACATTAATTCCCTTTTCAAAATTTTAGTGTGTTTGAGTTTAAAGCAATACTAATATCTTCTATCCAGACTTCTTAAAATGCATTTTTTATACCCTTGTACAGTAGATATTGATATATATAGTGAAGACTTACATAACATCACCCATTCTACATATCCTGCAAAGTGGAATTTGGCATAAGGCTGGTTTAACTTATACAACATTCAGGTGAACTCATTACTGTCAGGAAGACAAAATAAAAATTTCAGAGCTGTTATTCTTCCTTAATATCAATCCTGAGATCATGCCATAATAGCAAGACCCGGCTATACTATAATCTCCAACTGAATACTGCACATAGGTAATAAAACATTGGTTATATATTAATCCTAAACTATACATTCCATCTCATAGTAAAATATAGTTTTTTCCCCACTTCCTCCATCTATTGATATTAGAGAATCTACTCTATCCTGAGACTAATGATGGAAATAATCAGGTTACAGGAAATTGGCCTGCCACCAAACCTTTCTTAATTCATTTAGGATGCTAGTCTAATCAGGGATTATGCCAGGTATTTGACATTCAAAGTTAAGTAGAATGCAGTTCCTAATTTCAAAGATCTTAGTGTCTAAAAGAAGGACAACCAAGTAATAATACATATGCATCATATATTTCTAGCACCGAGTTCAGAACCTGGGATATGGAAGGCATTTTAATAGTAATCCTAATAATAGTGCTAACACTACTACTGCTACAACTACTACTGTTACTACTAGTGGCTGACATTTATTGAATGTTTGCTATATACAAGGCACTTTTCTAAGCACTTCATTTCATTGCTCTTAAAAATGCAATAATGTAAATTCATTATTTGCCCATTTTTACTGGATGACAAAACAAAAGCCCAGATATCCATTGTCAAGGTATTGATTTGGCACCATGGCCAGCTCTGTCTGGTGATATCAAGGAAAGTGTCATAGATGGGGTAAACAGAAAACGGTGTGTCTGAAGGCAAGAGGACATCTGTCTCTCTTCCCTTGGCCACGCTACAATTAAGTTGTCCCTAAGTATGAAAATATACAATCTTATGGAAAATAATAAACATCTTAGTTTTAACAATTAATGCTTTTTAAAAACTGTGTTCTTGTTTTACCCTAAAAATCATTTATTTTAACCTAAATCTTATTATTCTGGATTCACTGATGATGGGAAATCTACAATCACTTGAATGGTGCCATTCTCTTAGATAACTTATGTCATTAGATATGGATTGAAATAGTTTATTATTATTTTTTCTTTCTTATTTCATAATGAAGTATTCTGGAAAGATAAACAGTAGTACATTCAGGAGCTACTGGGCAAGCACAGAGTTTTGTCATAAGCATTGTTTATAATAGCCAGGACATAGAACCAACCTAAATGTCCATTGACAGAGGAATGGATAAAGAAGAGGTAGTACATATATACAATGGAATATTACTCAGCCATAGAAAAGAATGAAATAATGTCGCTTGCAGCAACACAGATGGACCTAGATATTATCATACTGAGTGAAGTAAGTCAGACAGAGAAAGACAATTATCATATGATAGCTCTTATATGTGGAATCTTAAAAAATGGTACAAATGAGTTTATTTACAAAACAGAAATACAGTCACAGATGCAGAAAACACACTTATGGTTACCAGGGGGCTTGGAAGGCAGGGGGAGATAAATTGGGAGATTGGGACTGACATATACACACTGCTATATATAAAATAGATAACTAATAAGGACCCACTGTATAGCACAGGGAACTCTACTCAATACTCTGTAATGGCCCACATGGGAAAAGAATCTAAAAAAGAGTGGATATATGTATATGTATAACAGATTCACTTTGCTGTACAGCAGAAACTAACACAATATTGTAAATCAACTATACTCCAATAAATTTTTTTAAAAAGTTTGTTGAAGAAATAAATGAAATTAAAAAGGGGCTATTACTTTAAGTCCTTTAAGGGTCACAACTGGCTTTTTAAATTTTAGAACATCTATTTTAAATCATACCTTAATTTGGCCTCAGTAGAATAAAATGAATACTTAAAAAAGGAAACATATTTAAAGCAAAATGGTCCCAATCCCTACCTTAGAATGATGCAAATCAACTACCCTGTGTAAGAAAGTTTAAATCTCACAATTTCTTTAGAAGTTAGAAAACCTGAAAAAAATAAAAAGGTATTATATATTTTCTTGTGTAACCATAAAATCATATGCATTTCAAATTTAGATATCTGACAAGAAAGTGTTACATGTCTGTGGCAGGATTAATTTTTGCTCTGTCAGAACTGACCTGGCGCTATAGTTATTTTAAGCCCTAGAATTAAAGTGTTATGGTTGCCAAATACTAGGTGCCATCTAGTGGCCATTGAGAGGTAAGACAAATGTTCACAAGAATTCCAAAGTATCCTGATTTTTTCCTTTTTTTCATGGTGAGTTATATTTATCTCTTTCTGAATGATATAATCCATTTTAACCAGGCTTCAACTTCCTCAGATTTATATTTCTACAAGTGAAATTACCTTCAGAGTTATTGGTGTCTGTTTAGAATCTTGATTGGTTTAACATTTCAACTTTGTGTCAAGAGATTTTCTTACTTGATTTTAGTCGAAGGGATATTCTCATCTAGTATATTCTAATTAAAATGAATGTTAGATATTGTATTGTTTTCCAAAGGTCTCAAATCTATGTTTTCATTTTCTTCCCCAAATTAGATCTAAGTTGGGGATGCCCCACAAAGCTAGACAAAGGGTCAAACAGAAGTATTTGACTGCCATTAATAATGCTCATAGTTAGTTATTTTGAGTGTAGGAAGTCAATAGCTTTGGATTTATACAGAATATAGATGTAAAGTCTCAAGAAAATCTTTAACATTTTAGAATTCCCGTATTTAGAACTAGAGAGAAATGTGGACGAAAACCAGTTCTGGTGAATGTTAAGAATTCTGTTTCCAAGAACTTGTTGGAAATAAAAGATTAATAAATTATAGGGACTTCCCTGGTGGTCCAATGGTTGGGATTTCACCTTCCAATGCAGGGGGTATGGGTTCAACCCCTGGTAGGGGAGCTAAGATCCCACAAGCCTCTCAGCCAAAAAACCAAAACATAAAAAACAGAAGCAATATTGTGACAAATTAAAGACTTTAAAAATGGCCCACAGCAAGAAAATCTTAAAAAAATAATAAATAAATTGTAGTGCATCTAATATTGTGCCTTTAATAAGCATAATAATGTGATGCATTACTTGATATTGATACTTATTCTGATTTTAACAAAAATCTATAAAGAAATGGTAAATGAGTTACTGCTCATTTGATCAAATCAAAGTGAAAATTGAGGAAAATTAACATTAACATCATCTTGACATCTGGCGTTTATATACATTTACTATATAGTTTTGATATAACACATTCATTTTATTTTGGTAAGTTATCACCCACTTTTTAAAATAAATTTATTTATTTTTGGCTGCATTGGGTCTTCATTGCTGTGCACAGGCCTTCTCTAGTTGCAGCGAGCGGGGGCTACTCTTCATTGTGGTGCCCAGGCTTCCCATTGTGGTGGCTTTTCTTGTTGCAGAGCATGGGCTGTAGGCGCGCGGGCTCAGTAGTTGTGGCTCGCAGGCTCTAGAGCACAGGCTCAGTAGTTGTGATGCAGGGGCTTATTTGCTCTGCGGCTTGTGGGATCTTCCCAGACCAGGGCTCGAACCAGTGTTCCCTACATTGGCAGGTGGATTCTTAACCACTGCGCCACCAGGGAAGTCCCTATCACTCAATTTTGATCAGTCACTTCCAACTTGGGAAATTCCACATTAACCCCATGATAAAGCAAAGATTTATCAAGATTCTCTAATCTGACCTGAAAGGACATCATTTCTATGTAGCAATCCTGGTGAGTTAATGGGAAATGAAATATTTAGAACTTATGAAATATCACTTGTTTAGTAGAAATTATATACAAAATGCATGGGTGTAAAGGTTACCTTCAATCAACAAATATTTATTGAATATCTACTATAAGCAAGGATCTGGGGATATATTTATGAACAAGATACACAATGTTGTCACCTTTAAGGAGATAGTATTTTAGGAGGAATATTTAGGAGAGATATTTGATGGATAAGTGAAAAAACTCATGGTGGATTGGAAAATAAAGACTATTTAGATGCAAAATAGAAAAATAATTAAGGAGGTTCTTAACTTATTTGGTGATTTGAAGTTTGGAAACTACTTATCTAGGCCCTTCTATAAGCACTTAGAGATTTATATTGAGAGTAATTTGGTGCAATATTCTTTCCTATCATAACTAGTGCCATTATAATGAGTTAACACCTGTCTCTGAGTTTTAAAAATGAAATACTAATGAAAACAGTAACCCATCACTATAACTGTGTCCCACTATCTAAAGCTTTGAAGAGATTTGTGTAACCAGGATATTGAAATGTCAGTAGGACATAACATGAAATTATTTTTTTTTACCAATCACTGCCTTAACCAGAGCTATGTTAAATCTTATTTTTCTTGTAGGTATCAGATCTCCTAAGAATATCTGAGCAGATTTCTATAGCTTTCTAGTCATTTCCAGTTATTAAAATCTCAGTTACTCTTAGTCCAATTTGTTTCCTCCCAGCTAGAACCTAAATCACGGAAAGGGGAGGGAAATTGGTATGCTACTGCACTCTGATTCTAGACTCTTAAATTTGGGATCGGGTAGAAGGATTATGGAGAAAGGGCAAAAATCTTTTTCCGAACTGAGCACATGGTGGAGTGCTGTGTTGGGTGATGCTGCTTTCTTAGGTATCACTGGTTAACGTTGTATGGAGGGAGTATTGATGCTGGTACTCTTCTAGGAAATGTGCCTTAGCCTTGTAGCTGCTCCAACTCAGCCTCGTTCAACTTCCTTCTACTTCCAGAATAAAACTCTAGCATCAAAACCCACTCTCAGCTTCTAACACTGGGGTCCCAACAAGATGATTCAAGTTCAGGTATCCTCAGTTGTGTCCATTTAATCAGTAGGAAACTGATGTATCCCTTGGCATGCCAAATAGTGGGAGTGGCAGTTTTGATAGTTAGGAGGATACGGGGCATAACAAATGCTAAATTTAGAGACTGAGAGGGAGGCCTGACAAATACTAAGGACTCCAAAATTAAGGGAAGAATAGTAGTAGTTAGGTATTGTGATGAAGATCAGGATGTGTGATACATGAAACCATTGCCTAATTTATGAGTGAAGTGACCTTTGATTCCCCAATATTCTTAGGTATTTTTAATACCCAGCATAGCCTAGGGAAGACACTAGAGACTAAGCAGTGTCATTTAAAATTTTTAAGTTGAAGACCCACCATGTTTCCAGGTTCAAGATACAGATTCTAGGGAGGTAAGGAATTGGAAAATGTTGAGTGGAAAAGGGAGATTGTTTAATTCAGTTAAACAACCAGGTAAAGTGTGTCACTAACACTAGTGGCTGGTTATTTTAAACAAAATTGGTTCTACAGATGCTGCTTTAGGTGACATTCCATACCATGTAAAATCATTTCTACAATACCTAACATTTTTGTTGCAAAAGTATGATTTTCTTATTAAAGTGGTGATGAATAAAAACAACCACTTTTTGAAACTGTATATGTTTCCTTTTTCCTTCATGTCTTATTGTAACTGTGAAACATGAATATTAAAACCATGTCTAGAAAATCCTTTTGAGTTCCTTAGACAAAATCATCTATAAATACAAGGGTTTATTATTATTACATAGTGGGTGTTAGACAATAAAAAAAGCCCACATGACTCATTTGTATTTGCATGGCACTTTTATTTATTTATTTTTAGCTCAATTGTCTTGATGCCATTGTAGAAATAATGCTCTATTGAATCAGAGCCCACAAAATCTGTGTGAATAATCTATTAGCACTCTAGATCACACCTAATTAATGCTAATATAAATGTGAATACAGTTTTATTGCTGTTAGAAATGTTAGTTCTACTTATTTACCTTCATTTTTTTTAATGATGGGAGCAAAGAAAAAGAAAGTCGGGTATGCGTGAAACTGATTATGGAAATTGTGCTGGTAACATATTTAAATTTCTATTCTCATCAATGCTACACTACTTGTTCAAGTGAGGAAACACATGGGTGCCTTTATTCTGAGATGTCTTATCTCATCTGGGAATAGAGAAATGAGGAGCTCACTTAAATAATATTTACAAATATGCTATAAAATATTACTCATTTTGTCTTGATGCAAATCCCTCTAAAGTCGATTATACACATTCCAATATTCTTAAAATTAAATACAATAACATTTACTTGAGACAAAAGCAATATAAAGTAAAACTATTAAAGGTAGTTACGGGAAGGGGAAAATATATGCCAAGGAGTAAAAAAGAAATACAACAAAATTATTTAAAACAAAATCAATGTAAATTAAATTTAGTGGAAATAGCTGCTAGGAAGGGAAAGGTATATGCCAGGAAGTAGTAGCCATAGGGAAAGAAAGACAGGAGGTATTGAAGAAAGACCTTCTGCTTTAAAAAATTTCCATACTATTGCCCTTTACCCTCCTCTTTTTCGGAGTCTCAACAGAAAGGAAATAAAGGCTAGCATTGGGAAGGTTTAAGTTTGTTGATCCTTCCCTTTCAAAAATTAAATTGGGGCATCTGCTTAAACATGAGACACAGTCTTCTTGTGTTTATTTCCTACACCTATTCAAATGCCATTAAAATACAGTAAAGAAATAGTAAAGTGTTAGAAAAAAAGAAAAAATAAAGTTGGGGGAAGAAGTAAAAACTGAATGAAAGCTTTCAACACAGTTTCTAAAAATGAAACTCAGAAGGATAATTGATAACTAAAGGTGGAATTGAGGCAGTTATAAGATAAATGCCTAAGGAGGGGAGGAAAAGCAAAAAAAAAGCAAGAGAATTTTCTCAAGAACTCCTGAACACAGGGATTAGAAGCACCAGCTATGAGAAAAGATGGAGGATGAGATGGATGGTCTTATTCAGAACAATTATGTCCTTGGGTCTCCTCATTCTTTCTGAGAAGCCTGTTATGATCCCCCTCACCCTTAAAGGGCACACTCCTAATTCGGTGAATGCAAACAGACCCAGGACAAAGACACCTCATTAAGACATTTCAGAATACCATAAAGATGTTCTGAATAAAGGAATAAAAAGAAGATCCCCAAAGTGACAGACACAGGACAGGTCACAAACAATAACGGGAAATCAGAGCATAGCTGGAATTCTCTCAAGAATAACACTGGAAACTAGAGAACAATGGAGCAATATTTTCAAATTTCTGAGGACAAATCATTTTCTATTTGATACAAATACCCAGCCAAATTATCAGTAGCTAGCAAAACTATCAATCAAGTATGAAAGTAGAATAAAGGTACTTTCTAATGTGCATGGGCAAAAGAAGTATAATTCGAATACATCTTTTCTTAGGAACCTAATAAAGGGTAAGTATCAACAAAATACAGGAATAAACTAAGAATAGGGAAAATTTAGGATTTAGGAAATGGGTGATCCAACACAGAAAACTGGTGAAGGTAGGTCGTAGAATGACAGTTCTATTTCAGGCTGAGAGAGAATCAGTCCAAAGTTGAGAAAAACGAAGGTATAAGGAAAAGGTCTTACCCAGAAAAGAAAATGAAACTAAGATGAGTTTCAACATCTAGACAATATTGTTAGGTGTTTGATAGATCTATCAAAATAATCGGCAAAAACAGTGAAAGCTACATCACCCATTACTAAAATTAATGATAAGCACCTAGATAACTAAGCAAACAAATGTTCTTTGTGAAAAAGAAATTCTAGTTCATTACTTGGGTCAGCTCAGCACTGAAAAGAGTTGCATAACCTTAACAATGTAAACACTTACTATTGTTTAACTGAGAGCAAGGAGGCAGAGTGAGTGAGAGGAAGTGTATAGTAGTTTAAAAGAGCTAATTAACGTCAAAAATTAAGAAATTAAGCCGATACTGTATAATATTGATAAATCAAGTATATCTAGTATAAATAAATTCTTTAGGAATATTTAAGTTAATACCTGAAGAAACAGCTAAGAAAGTTGAAAGATTCTGCCTGTAAGGTGCAGGACTGGGACGAGGGTAAGATGGCGGAAGAGTAAGACACGGAGATCACCTTCCTCCCCACAGATACACCAGAAATACATCTACACGTGGAACAACTCCTACAGAACACCTACTGAACGCTGGCAGAAGACCTCAGACCTTCCAAAAGGCAAGAAAAGTCCCCACGTACCTGGGTAGGGCAAAAGAAAAAAGAATAAACAGAGACAAAAGGATAGGGACGGGACCTGCACCAGTGGGAGGGAGCTGTGAAGGAGGAAAGGTTTCCACACACTAGGAAGCCCCTTCACGGGCGGAGACTGCGGGTGGTGGAGGGGGAAAGCTTCGGCGCCGCGGAGGAGAGCACAGCAACAGGGAGCGGGGGACAAAGCGGAGAGATTCCCACAGAGAGGATCAGGGCCGACTGGCACTCACCAGCCTGAGAGGATTGTCTGCTCACCTGCCGGGGTGAGGCTCGGGCTTCGGCCGGAGTGCAGGGATAGGACTGGGGTTGGCGGCGTGAACACAGCCTGCAGGAGGTTAGTGCACCACGTCTAGCCGGGAGGGAGTCCGGGGAAAAGTCTGGACCTGCCGAAGAGGCAAGAGACTTTTTTTTCCCTCTTTGTTTCCTGGTGCGTGAGGAGAGGGGATTAAGATTGCTGCTTAAAGGAGCTCCAGAGACGGGCGCGAGCTGCAGCTAAAAGTGTGGACCCCAGAGACGGGCATGAGACGCTAAGGCTTCTGCTGCCGCCACCAAGAAGCCTGTGTGCGAGCACAGGTCACTATCCACACCTCCCCTCCCCAGAGCCTGTGCAGCCCGCCACTGCCAGGGTCCCGTGATCCAGGGACAACTTCCCCAGGAGAACACACAGCGCGCCTCAGGCTGGTGCAATGTTACGCTGGCCTCTGCTGCCGCAGGCTCCATCCACACTCCGTAGCCCTCCCTCCCTGCGGCATGAGTGAGCCAGAGTCCCCGAAGCGGCTGCTCCTTTAACCCCATTATGTCTGAGCGAAGAACAGACATCCTCCGGCAACCTACACGCAGAGGCTGGGCCAAATCCAAAGCTGAGCCCCGGGAGCTCTAAGAACAATGAAGAGAAAGGGAAATCTCTCCCAGCAGCCTCAGAAGCAGCGGATTAAAGCTCCGCAATCAACCTGATGTACCCTGCATCTGTGGAACACCTGAATAGAGAAGGAATCATCCCAAATTGAGGAGGTGGACTTTGGGAGCAAGATTTATGATTTTTTCCCCCTTTTCCTCTTTTTGTGAGTGTGTATGTGTATGCTTCTGTGTGAGATTTTGTCTGTATAGCTTTGCTTCCACCATTTCTCCTAGGGTTCTATCCATCCGTTTTATCTTTCTTTAAAAATTTTTTTTTCTTAATATTTTTTGTTTTAATAACTTTATTTTAACTTACTTTATTTTATCTTCTTTCCTTCCTTCCTTCCTCTCTCTCTCTTTCTTTCTTTCTTTCTTTCTTTCTACTTTTTCTCCCTTTTATTCTGAACCATGTGGATGAAAGGCTCTTGGTGCTGCAGCCAGGTGTCAGTGCTGTGCCTCTGAGGTGGGAGAGCCAGCTTTAGGACACTGGTCCACAAGAGACCTCCCAGCTCCACACAACAGCAAACGGTGAAAACCTCCCAGAGATCTCCATCTCAACACCACCATCCAGCTTCACTCAACGACCAGCAAGCTACAGTGCTGGACACCCTATGCCAAACAACTAGCAAGACAGGAATACAACTCCACCCATTAGCAGAGAGGCTACCTAAAATCATAATAAGGCCACAGACATCCCAAAACACACCACCAGACGTGGACCTGCCCACCAGAAAGACAAGATCCATCCTCATCCACCAGAACACAGGCACTAGTTCCCTCCACCAAGAAGCCTACACAACCCACTGAACCAACTTAAGCCACTGGGGACAGACACCAAAAACAAGGGGAACTACGAACCTGCAGCCTACAAAAAGATTCATAGTAGGGGACTTTAACACCCCACTTTCACCAATGGACAGATCATCCAAACTGTAAATAAATAAGGAACACAAGCTTTAAGTGATACATTAAACGAGATGGACTTAATTGATATTTATAGGACATTCCATCCAAAAACAACAGAATACACATTTTTCTCAAGTGCTCATGGAACATTCTCCAGGATAGATCATATCTTGGGTCACAAATCAAGCCTTGGTAAATTTAAGAAAACTGAAATTGTATCAAGTATCTTTTCTTATATTCATTAAAGATGATACAAATAGATGGAGAGATATACCATGTTCTTGGATTGGAAGAATCAACATTGTGAAAATGACTCTACTACCCAAAGCAATCTACAGATTCAATGCAATCCCTATGAAACGACCACTGGCATTTTTCACAGAACTAGAACAAAAAATTTCACAATTTGTATGGAAACACAAAAGACCCCGAATAGCCAAAAGGCTAAACAACAAACTACTTAATAACGAAGTGATCACTGAAGAAGTCAAAGAGAAATAAAAATATACCTAGAAACAAATGACAATGGAGACACAACGACCCAAAACCTATGGGATGCAGCAAAAGCAGTTCTAAGGGGGAAGTTTATAGCAATACAAGCCCACCTTAAGAAGCAGGAAACATCTCGAATAAACAACCTAACCTTGCACCTCAAGCAATTAGAGAAAGAAGAACAAAAAAACCCCAAAGCTAGCAGAAGGAAAGAAATCATAAAAATCAGATCAGAAATAAATGAAAAAGAAATGAAGGAAACAATAGCAAAGATCAATAAAACTAAAAGCTGGTTCTTTGAGAAGATAAACAAAATAGATAAACCATTAGCCAGACTCATCAAGAAAAAAAGGGAGAAGACTCAAATCAATAGAATTAGAAATGAAAAAGGAGAAGTAACAACTGACACTGCAGAAATACAAAACATCATGAGAGATTACTACAAGCAACTCTATGCCAATAAAATGGACAACCTGGAAGAAATGGACAAATTCTTAGAAATGCACAACGTGCCAAGACTGAATCAGGAGGAAATAGAAAATATGAACAGACCAATCACAAGCACTGAAATTGAAACTGTGATTAAAAATCTTCCAACAAACAAAAGCCCAGGACCAGATGGCTTCACAGGCGAATTCTATCACACATTTAGAGAGAAGCTAACACCTATCCTTCTCAAATGCTTCCAAAATATAGCAGAGGGAAGAACGCTCGCAAACTCATCCTACAAGGCCATCATCACCTTGGCACCAAAACCAGACAAGGATGTCACAAAGAAAGAAAACTACAGGCCAATATCACTGATGAACATAGATGGAAAAATCCTCAACAAAATACTAGCAAACAGAATCCAACAGTAGATTAAAAGGATCATTCACCATGATCAAGTGGGGTTTATTCCAGGAATGCAAGCATTCTTCAATACATGCAAATCAATCAAAGTGATACACCATATTAAGAAATTGAAGGAGAAAAACCATATGATCATCTCAATAGATGCAGAGAAAGCTTTTGACAAAATTCAACACCGATTTATGATAAAAACCCTCCAGAAAGTAGGCACAGAGGGAACTTTCCTCAATGTAATAAAGACCATATACGACAAATCCACAGCCAATGTTGTGCTCAATGGTGAAAAACTGAAAGCATTTCCACTAAGATCAGGAACAAGACAAGGTTGCCCACTCTCACCACTCTTATTCAACATAGTTTTGGAAGTTTTAGCCACAGCAATCAGAGAAGAAAAGGAAATAAAAGGAATCCAAATCGGAAAAGAAGAAGTAAAGCTGTCAGCAGATGACATGATACTATACATAGAGAATCGTAAAGATGCTACCAGAAAACTACTAGAGCTAATCAATGAATTTGGTAAAGTAGCAGGATACACGGTGCTTTGTGACCACCTAGAGGGGTGGGATAGGGAGGGTGGGAGGGAGACGCAAGAGGGAAGAGATATGGGAACATATGTAAATGTATAACTGATTCACTTTGTTATAAAGCAGAAACTAACAGACTATTATAAAGCAATTATACTCCAATAAGGATGTAAAGAAAAAAAAAGTTGTAGTACTGGTAAAGGTGGTAAAACCGTTGTGTCGGAAAATGACAACTTTTTAAATATAAGCAATTTAATCACTGGTAAATTGTTAACTATGCATATGCATCACTTGGATTAAAATCAAACTTACTTTATACAGTTACAATTACTGATTTGCACATCTCTATTTGGGAGGTATTTCAACCACAAACTCTATGGAGTATTACCTGCATATGTTAAAGTTTTCTATATCATCCACAGAAAGCAAATCAACAAATACCCAGATGGCAAAGTATTGGGCAATATGTTTAGTAATGTCATGTTGTTGCAATTTTCTCCTTATACCTGGGAAAGTTCCACAAAGTAGAGCCAGCCTATTTTTAGATATGATAACTTTGCCTGAAAATGTAATCACTTTAGAAGACTTCTCAGTTGTCTTCTGGGACTTTTAACTACGCCTATTATTACAGTTAAAAACAAGACAAAACAAAGAAACAAAAAAACCAAAGAAGCTAATGTGAAAGAAAGAAGGTAATGTTTAAAGATATATTACTCCTCAGACCTCCAAGAATTCCTCAAAGCCTACATTCTTAAACATATTTTATGATCTCTCTGATCTCTGATCTCACTGTTTTCTTAGTATAAATGGGCAAAGCCCTCTGCTAGGACCTAGGCTTAGAATCAGTGACATTAAAGCTTAGTTCAGTTACTTAATGGTCAAGAAATACACTCCAGACATCACACTGTCTTGAAAAGATCTCATTAAAAAATATTAAGGCATTATAAATAATTTTTAAATGATAGAATAAAGATGTTCTTTTTGTTCCAGAGAGCGCTTATGGGCTAATTTCTGTTAAATTAATAAAACAAAGAGGCCATTAGACTGAGGTAGCTCTAATGCCACGGTGACCTATGTAAGGAAACCAAAATCTAAGCCTGTAAATGCCTCACGGTTACAAAATTGAAACCTAAGGACAACCAATCATGAACATCCAACTAGACTTTAAGCTAGAGCCAATCAATGATTTCCTTACTTTGCTTTCATCTTTTTTCTATAAAAGTCTCTCTCTGAGCTCCTGTGGGGTGCAGTGCTCCTCACCACTTCCAGTTTGGCACTGCCCTGTTCGAATCAATTTTTGCTGAAATGAACTCTTAACATTTTTAATATGCCTCCACTTATCTTTCAACATTTCCAATGGATTTGTAAGGTCAATTTTAATTGGAAAATTAAATAGTTTGAAAAATAGTTCTTTTGAAACTTTGAAAAAGTAATTGCATTAAATATATCAATCCATACAAAAAGGAAGGTTAGCTCAAAAATTGTGTTCAATAGCTGATGTTATTGTCCTATTACAGTTCAGAAGAAGGCTTGACATCATATTTTTGTGTCACTATTCCAGTAACAGAGCTACTTGCTCCTAAAAATATTTTTTGGTTTCCTTACTCATAAAACAATATTATTTTTCCTTCTTGCAGATAAGAAAAACAGCTAACCCAATGAAAAACAATCCAGAATACTGTGTAAAGAGAAGTAAGATAAGGCACAGGTTGATTCAGAAGGATTATTCCCAGAACAACATTGCAAGCAATTTATTGAACTGCCTTATTGGGTGGATGTGTTATTTGGGGGCAGCAAAATATAGAGTAGATAATTCAAGAATGTGATTGGGCTTGTCAACTGAAAAAAAACACACAAGGTAAGGTGAGTTTTATTCAGTGTCTTACTGAGGACTATAGCCCAGGAGACAGATGCTCTGAGGAACTGTTCCGAAGAGGTAAGGGGAGAGGCCAGTATATAAGTGATTTTGACTAAGAAGTACCTGCCATCCAGCATACATCTCAGTAGGTTATTGCTAGTCATAAAGAACAGATATTTCAGTTAATGATTTTAGTGCTTTTGTAAGGATGGAAAAATGCAATAATCCGTGCTCATAAACCATTTTTTCTCCCCTGAAATACAACTCTCTAAGGGCCTATATTGTCTGTTTTTCCTAAAGCACAGAGTGCCTCATCCTGTTCATCCTGAATTTCTTTCAGGATGTACTGTAGGTCAGCAACTGCAATGGCTAATGACTTAATCCTTGCACAACACGATGGTGGGCAACATTTTTTCATAGGCTTAAAATTTTTGTCATCTTGACAACTGGCTCAAACACTCCCCTTAGAAATATGTTTTACCTGGCTATTTAGTAGCTTCTCTGAAGTATGTTCAAATGTTTGATTTTAATAAGAGTCCCTGCAGAGTACACATGGGTTGTCATTTTCTGGGGTATTGTGTTAACCACAATTTCATAACGGGATATGATTGTATTTCAGAAGATGTCAGATTAATTTATCTTTTGTTTTTCTGGTCATTTAGAATTTTTGTTGCTTATATGAAAGACACCAATGGCTATAGCCAACTTGGCTATACTTTATCCCATAGGATGGCAATAAATTCTACCAGTTGTACCTCAAACACTAAAATATCTTTTTGTCTCAGAGACTAGAATCTCATGTTAGAAGAGAGTGATTCTAACATGCCTGTTCTATTTTAACCCATGTATCCTTGAACATAATTTTAATTAGACACTCTCAGAACCTCACTGATGGAAGGGGAATTAAAGACCACCTAGTGGAATTCCTATCCCAAACTGAAATCTCCTCAGAGTCCAAGGGAACAAAGTGGGACAGCAGACCTCCCATGGAATGCCCCTCCTAGGAAGGGATATTCATTCATCAACCCCTCAATTCACTCATTTACTTGTTAAGTAATCAGTCTTAGATTGTCCAAGTCTATTACCTCTTTGGAATTTAAATTTAAAAGAGTTATTAAAAGTGATCTTTATTTCACAGGAGATTCTGTTCACAGACCATCTTAGATGATGGGATTATGATATTGTATGTTTTAAGGGCAAATACAAATTAAAAATAAGAGGCTTAATTTTCCCTGTTAAAAATTAGGAAAGATACGTCCCTTTCCCATTTCTTAGAGCATTTTCTTTTGTAAACTTGCAATTGTAAATTCTTTCTCTGCCCCTTTGAGATGTATGTAAATCATTTTGAAAGCCACTTGCTAGCTTTACAACCCAGAAATATCTTTCTCAGTGGCCTGGGATCCTTCCCTTTGGAATGTAAACATCAAGGGAGACAGTGCCCCTATCTCCCAGTTTCTGTGGGAGGTAGGAGCTTAACTCCAGTTGCAAAACTATCTCTTGTCATAAAGATATGAGAAATTTGTTTTTCCTTTGTATAAACCTAACTACCAGGTGAATTTAGGATAAACTGAGTGTGATAAATGGTGCTTGTCAAGTTCTCTTACTTGAGGACTTGCTATTGTTTATCTTGCAAACATGTATATAATGGGTCATATCTGCTTGGCTATAAAAAAGGATGAGATTTCTTTCTGTCTTTCTGTCTTAGCAGATTGCCTGTGATGTGCGTGACGTACTGGTTTAATGCTTATTCAAAAATAAAATTGTTTTCTTTCTCATCTACCTTGGTGGAGAGGTTTTCTGGGTTGGGAAGATTTTGCTTTTAACTATATTTCTCAAACGATATTTAAATGCTTTCCAAGAAGAGCTGTTAATATGAGTCACTTGAGGGACTTAATAAACAAATTCCTTCCATAGATCTGCTGAGTTAGAATTTCTCAGGGTCTAAGAATTTGTGTTTAAAAATAAATGCTCCCTGGTGATCTTGATGGATGGGCATTGGGATACTGGACTAATTTGATTATTTGTATTGACCTCTAAAAACATCTACTAAGTTCATGCATGTGAGACATTTCATGTCCAACAGAAAGATAAATTACTCAAGTTCAGGGGCTCTACCTTATTTGAAATTTGACTTTTATATACAATGAGGCCATAACGGTACTTGGTATATAATGGTGACTCAGTGAATCCTGTTTTGTTTGTTGGCATTTTGACAATGTCAAGGTGAAAAAAATTCTATAACCTCTCTCAGAAATCCATTTTAATTTCTCTCTTTTTTATCCATCCTTAGCTACTTATCCTCAATTCCTCATACTCCCTTTAAAGTCCCATCATCCATTGTTAGTATACTATCAATATTTAGCATACTACATTATAAACTAAGTTTTCAAAACTTACATCCTACCCTAAGTTGTTATTATTTACGTCTATTAAGTTTGTTCATATTTAATTACCGTAAGAATGCAAAGCAAAACAAACCATTTGGATAATTTTTCTTAATTTTCTAGTACTCGTGAAAAGTGATAGTGCTATAAAGTATTTTCAGTTATGATGTCTTTTATTTTAAAAAATTTTCTCATTTGTTAATGTAATACCGTAATTTATAGGATTCATAGATACTATATTCTATGGATGGGTACATTTATTTTGCATAGTAACTTGTGTTAGGGACGTAAGTAAGAAAGAAGTAGTTTATTTACTTAAATATTTAAACTAATTAAAAATTTGAACTGCCAAATAACTATGTCAATATTCAAGTTTATTTCTCACTCACTTTATTACAATTCTTATTATGATAATTTCCCAAACTAATGTATATGTTTATACCTGGGTTAATTATTAACAATATGTATTTATTATTCTGCCCCAATTCTTTTTTAAACAATGGACAACTGAGTCTTATAAGGAGGACTGAAGTGTCACAACCATTTATTGATTGGAAATAAACTACATTATGTAATTTTTGGCGGTTTCTCTCAAAGATTTCCTGGGTCAGCTCATCAGAATTACTCATTGTTGAAGTATCGCCTCAGGGTTTAGTTCTTGGACTCTATTTTATTAATAGTTATTTAAAACTTAGGTTCATTTGGAGGAAATTCTAATTATCCAAATTTTTGCTGATATGTGTATGTATGTATGTGTTTTTTATAAACTGTGCTTGCTTATGTAACTTCTAAAAGAACCTTCAAATACAATATTACCAAGTTGAATATTATCTACTTAATTAACAGGGCCTGACAGACTGGGAGGTTATCAGGAGATAATCACAGCCCTCGGGTGCTGTGAGGCACTGGGTGCAGCCAAGTGCCTCTAATTCCCCAAGGGTGTGATTAGCTCCTGATAACAATGCTTCCTTGAGTTGTTTTATTGCTTTTATAAAAAGCCTTTATTGTGGAGAACATGTTTATTTTCATCCAGGAGGAGGATGGACAGTTTAGACTACTGAGTGAATAGCAGTTACTTCTAAATTCTGGTACATGCCATGACAAATCTGCTCATTTAGAATACTTCCCAGCCAATCTGGATGTTTTGACTACCTCAGTACTTCTGCAATAAAGCCCAACTTCCATATAATACAGCTGTAAAATTGTGTTTTCAAGTTAATGGTGTGCTTTCTCTAAAATTAGAAAGTGAATCATGTTGTAGAACGGCTGCATGTGAAAAACTGACCAATGATTCAGTGCAGAACAATATTTTGTGTACACAAATGGTCTCAAACCATGATTAAAGACATCAGCTGATTTGGGAAATACAAATGAATACAGGTGAAACTGTGACAGACAACAGAAAGCTTTACTTCCCTTTGATGCCTCTGTTTCCTCCTCATAAATCCAACCCCAGTGGTTTTCAAGGTCAAGAAGAATAAAATTGAAACATTTGAAACATTTCATTAAGACCTGGAAAGTCTGGTTGACTTGAAAAAAAAAAAAATGCAACGGTAAGAGTTGTGACTTGAGTTTATTCGGTGTCTTATTGAAGACTATAGTCCGGGAGACAAAGCCTCTCACATAGCTCTGGGAAACTGTTCATAGAGGTAACGGGGGAGGTCAGTATATATGTGATTTTTGATGAAGGGTATGGGTAATCAATTACACATCTCAGCTGCGGATTCCTGCTAGTCATGAGGAACAGATATCTTACTTAATGGTTTTAGTGCTTTTCTAAGTACTGGAAGATGCAAGAATTTGGGTTCATAACGTTTTCTCCTGAAAATATCTATCCGAAGGTCTGTTCTGCCAGTTTTCACAGAGCACAGAGTGCCTCATTCCTGATCTGATTTCCTTTCAGGGTGTGTTAAAGGTCAGCAACTGCACTGGCTAATGACTCAGTCCTTGTCGAACCAGATGGCAAGTGACGTTCTTTCGTTGGCAGCTTCACATGAGCTGGCCCGATGACTTCTCAGAAGTCGTCCTTCCTTCTTTCACTTGAAAAGGCCAAGCTTATATCAAGATTTTGCACTTGCTATTCTCTCTGAAATGGAACATTCCTTCCCCAGGTGTTCACCTGGCTGCCTTTTTTCATCATTCCAGTCTCAGCTAGGATATCACCAACTCTGAGAGGCCACCTCCCTAAAACAAGTGTCCACATACATTCTACTCCATTACCCTGTTTCAGTTTCTTCACTGCACATATTTATCATTGAAATTATATTATTAACTTTGATTGTCTGAATTCACCAAATAGAATGTAAGTTAATGAGGGCAGCAACTATCTTCCTTATTCACACTTATAACCCCAGCTTCTAGGAGAGTGCCTTACATATAATAAACAGTCATATGAATACATGATTAATTAATATATATCCAATTTGTTACCATTATATACTTTTTAGTTGCCTATTTATCATCCATTTTCCTTCCTTCCTCCTAACAGAACTCATAGGTTGTACTTTTCATCCTTCCCCCTTCAGCTGATGTGTCAGGGAAAACTGGACCAATGCCAACTCCAGGCAATGAGTCCCCTTGGACATATGACCCTATTTGAGCCAATGAGACATGAACAGGGACTTGACAGAGACTTCTGAGAAAGCTCTTCCTCATTTTCTGTAAGAGCTTCAAGAACATCTTTCTCTTTGTTCCTCTGATCATGGTCAACGGGAGTCATGAAATTCACTTGTGATAAGTGATAAAAAAAAAACAACCCTTCATTTAAGCAAGAGTGTTTACATCATGTGTTGGATATAATTTCTTCAGTGTGAGGATAGAGAAATTGGATTTTCATGAGAATAGAAATTTATTACAGAGCTATTTTATGAAGCTTGTAGGATCCTCTGATTCAGAGAAGCAAGGAGTAATCTCACCTAGGCCATTTTGCATGCACAAACAAGATGAGGCAAGTTAGACCATAAAAAATGATTACACAGTCACTCTTTTTATATAAACAGTTCTTCATATTTCATTCTACAAACTCTTAAGTTTATTTACAATATTTTGATTTCCCATTTTTATCAGCAGAGTAGGTTACTAAATAAACTATTTAAGAGTACTAAATAAATGGTTTTAACTGCTATAGTGTATCAGAAATGAATATTAAATTCATGAATTCAATCTTAAATAGGAAAGTAAGCGTTTAATTTTGAAATATAGAGAAACATATATAATGGATGATATAAAAAAAGGCTAGACAAACTATATGTAAGAGTACTTATATAATGCCCCTTTCCTCCTAAAAAGCTATATTCCTTAGTTGTACACACTAAGATGTCATACATATAATATTTACTAAGAAAGACTTGTAGGGCTTCCCTGGTGGCACAGTGTTGAGAATCTGCCTGCTAATGCAGGGGACACAGGTTTGAGCCATGGTCTGGGCAGATCCCACATGCCGCGGAGCAACTACACCCGTGAGCCACAACTACTGAGCCTGCGCGTCTGGAGCCTGTGCTCCATAACAAGAGAGGCCGCGAAAGTGAGAGGCCCACGCACTGCGATGAAGAGTGGCCCCCGCTTGCCACAACTAGAGAAAGCCCTCGCACAGAAATAAAGACCCAATAAAGCCAAAAATAAATAAATAAATTTAAAAATAAATAAATAAATACTCCTGTTCTTTGTTGTTTTTTTTTTTAAAAGAAAGCCTTGTAGCTTTGAATAATAATATAGTAGCTAACATGTATTAAGTGTTTATGTGCCAGGCATTGTTGTTCTAGGGATTTATGTGCATTAACTCAACTTAATCTTCTTATCAACCTTAGGAGAAGAGGAAATTATCCAGCAAGGGACAGTGATTTGGTAACTAGAAGAGGAGGGGCAAGATTTTAGCCTAAGTAGTTTGGCTCCAAAGTTTACCTGTGGAACCAAATTATGTGAACCCCGAAGATGATTTGTAAACAAAAAGTAACAAAGCAGATTTTCAGCTAAGGAAGAAGACTATAAGTGTGTATTTGAACATGATCCTCATCATCTATCAGTCCACCTTCAGCAAATAAGTTAATCATTACCTTTCTCCTGATGCAGAGGCCACTATAGTGAGAATACTCATTGAATTAAGTAGCTTATAACAGAATATGGTTGCCACTGATATTATTTATTCTTAATTGAGATGGAAAAAACCACAGATATCATTTCACCATGGTGCATAAAATGAAAATAGCATAAGACAACTCTGATAGTTTTGAAAACAATTTTCACAATTTCTTAGACCCTGTTAATATTCTATTTGGTCCACAAAATTGTCTTGACCTTTTCCAATATTTTCAGTTACTCTTATAGGCAAGAAAGACCAAGCACATGACTGTAGCTTGCATACCTAGAGATCTGCATCACAAAAATAAGTTTCCCATGAAACCAAATTAAATTACAGTTTGAAAGGAGGGATTGACCTCATACGATGCTATGAGAAGGGTACATTATGTTTGTGATATTCTTCCCCTAAATCCAGTTAGCTCAATCCAATCATGAGTAAACATCAAACTCAAATCGAGGGGCATTCTACAAAATACTGGACAATTCCCCTTCAAAAGCATCAAAGTCATGAAAGATAAAGATGGAGAAATCATCACAGATTAGAGGAGACTAAGGAGATATCATGGCTAAATACAACACGAACTAGATCTGGCAACAGAAAAAGGACGTCAGTGGAAAAATGGGAGAACTCTGAATAAAATCTACAGATTAGTAAATAGTTTTATGTCAATGTTAACTTCTTAGTTTTAATAAATGTAACTTGGTTATATAAAGTGTCAAGAATAGACAAAGCTGAATGAAGGTTATGTGGTAATATTTTTATAATACTTCTATAAATCTAATGTTATTTCAAACAAAAAGCTAAAATAAATACACACACACACACATATATATATATATGTACACCCCCACCATCCGTCTCTCAAAAAAGGAGAGGTTGAGACTGTCTCTACATGAAGATTCAAAGTGACTTCTATGATTTGACTCCTTTCACACACAATGGCAATTATCAAAGTAACGTTAAGATGATCCTTCCCTCCCAAATGATCAAGTCAATATTGGCTCTCCTATATGTTGGGACCAGATTTATTGCCTAGCTTAACTTGGAGATAGTATAGACACAGAGTGTAAATTTTACTACATGATTCTAACAATTGATTTGTTTAGGACCTAAGCACATGTGCAATCGTATATGACTCAATAAATACAGGTTGCTCTGAGAAACAAAGTTAGAAAATGCTTTTTATTCACTCTTCACATTTGTACTTCATTTAAATGGTGACGATTTGACTATTTTTTTGTTGTTCTTAAGTATCTAATAGTAACACTATGCCTGGATCCTCCATAAAGTGGCCATAAAATCAGATATTTTCATTTGTATGACTTACACATTGGTAATACTGAAATGCTTGCCTGTCTTTTTTCTTCCGTCAAAAATATCTCACCACCTAAACTGCATACTTCTGCTAAATTTACCTTATGTTCCATTCCCCAGTCCCACCCCATATCTATGTTCTTTCAGTAAGAAATCATTTGTAAGAGTAAATTAAGAATACAATTTTCACCTTTGATTTGATTTTATTATTCATTTTCCTTACACTTATTTTCTTCTTGTAATACTTAAGAATATATAAAAATATCGCCTAGCCACTTAAGAGCTAAAAACAACCAAATAAAAATATAGTGTTAAACATTTATTATCAGGTAATAATAGTTCCATTTCCAAATCCCATCAAGTTCTCATTTCTGAAATTCTTTTTTTTTTTGCGGTACGCAGGCCTCTCACTGTTGTGGCCTCTCCCGTTGCGGAGCACAGGCCAGACACGCAGGCTCAGCGGCCATGGCTCACGGGCCCAGCCACTCCGCGGCATGTGGGATCTTCCCAGACCGGGGCACGAACCCGTGTCCCCTGAATCGGCAGGCAGACTCTTAACCACTGCACCACCAGGGAGGCCCTCATTTCTGGAATTCTGTTGAGAGAGACTCTTTCCTGCATTATTGTTAAGTGACCCTGTTTGCTTCACAGTTAGTCACAATTTTATATCTCTTCTGAAAATGGTATAAAATAATGTACAAATTCTCTAATGCATTTGCAAGATAAATATTTTCTTTTAATGACTACTAATGAACCCCTGTTTTATGAAGGGTGTGAAAAGTTGCCAAGGTGTGTAACACAATTATGATGACAAAAAGCATGAGTTTTAAAAGCCATTTCATTTGTACAATGTGTGTGAAAATCCAGGAAAAGTCCTAAGGGAAAAATTAATTTTAATAAGCTTTTAGCCTTGCTTAAAGACTGTGCAAATTTAAGGCATGAAGACCTATGTATTAATGTATCAGAAATAATATGAGAGTTTCATCCTGTAGAATAAATCTATTTCATCATCAACCTGTTACTTTATACTTGAACTATAGCGACATTTGGTTATTTACTAGAGAAAATATATGTCATGTCTCCTAGGAGTGAAATGCTGGGTAGAAAGTTTAAAAAGGTGAAATCTTGTTTTCTTTTTAATTGGGGTATAGTTGTTTTACAATGTTGTGTTAGTTTCTACTGTACAGAGAAGTAGAGTTCCCTGTGCTACACAGCAGGTTCTCATTAGTTATCTATTTTATCTTAAATAACTTTTTGATGTGAATTTATTTATTATTAGAGAATACTGTTTATCCTATAAGCCCATTGATAACTGAAATCTAATCCTTGGAACTTCTATTTTAATAGATTCAGAGATAATCACATTTTTAAAAAGTATTTGGATTTTAAACCTTTAAATATGAATAAAGTATCCCATGAACACTTAATGATCTAGTTCCAGGTAAACTTTATTGATTAAAAAAGTCTGAAGATTCTAGGAGCTACAATACATGACTTTCTCATGAAACAGTTATTCCTGAATCAAACATAATAACTAGGAGGAAGTTTTCATATGATTTTAATAGCTAAAAGTCAAGGACATACTCCAGCATTTAAGGTGGAAGAGTCTCCATGAAGATTTCCAGGATATTTGTTTTTACGGGGCTCATTATTGCTAATAGCTCTCTTCTTCATCTTTGCTTCTACATTTAACTTCCAAAAGAACCAAATTATGGGAGGAATTTTCACAATGATCTCCTGAATGTGAAACAACCGAGGCAAAATAAAGGAAAATGTTTCAATAATACCAGAGATATTATTGGTATCTTTGAGAGAGTGTGAGAATAGACTTGTGGTTAAGAATTTATACTTTAGAATCGGAATAATTTGAACTCTAATCCTGATCCTGCCACTTATTAGCACTGAGACTGTGGCCAAGTAACTTATCCTCAGTTTCCTCAACTCTACATGTGAAATAATTATAAATAGTCCCTGATTCATTGGGTTATTTTGTGATTATATAAAGTACCTTGGCACTTAATTAAAACTGTCTTTATACTGGCTATGAAATAGTTAAGTCTTAAGATCTTAAGAGGCTGGGAGATGGACATTTTAATGTTGCTATTGAAGGGGATCAGAATATGCCCCCCCAAAACACACTACTTTGGCAGATTAACTTATTTTGAATTAAAGTTACTTAAGAAACAGATGGTGCAAGAAGGTCATTCTGACCTGCTTTGTCTCCCTGAAAGCAGGAAATAAATCTTCCAGGTGAAAGGTACCATCTCTATACCAGGAGAATAGAAGGCATCTTTATCACCAGAGATAATGAATTTAGGGCTGAGAAGGCTGTATAAACAAACCTTGTTACTTCCTCACTAATTAGCTACCCCAAGCCCACACCGCTTTGCTTGTCAATTTCTTCATAAATTTATTGTTTACTTGCCTAAAAGGTATAAAACGGCCACTTTCGTTGCTTCTTTGAATCTCATACTTTTATGGACTCCCTTATGCGTGAAATTCGTTTTTCTCCTGTGACTCTATCTTATGTCAATTTAATTTTAGACCAAAGAACCTAGAAAGGAAGAAGAGAAAAGTTTCCCTCCCCTACACTATATAATGAGAGAAGCAACACAGCATTCATAAAGCAAGAAAATCTTATCTCATCTTGGATCTCAAATAGAATGTTCTCTTCTTACCAGAAGTCATGGAATATAGCTCTTGCCAGTGCAGCAGAGCTTCCGAATGAACATAGGATAGAGTTACCCTTGGGGCAACTAGGGGCAGTGCCTGGAAAGGGCCATGAGGGACTACTAGAGCTCTCCTAATGTTCTGCTTCTTGGTCTTGATGATGGTTTTATAAGTGTGTTCACACTGAAAGTTCATTTATCTGTGCACTTGTAATTGGTGCACTTGTCTGCATTTATGCTGAAACAGGAAGGGGCAGGGCACAACCTTTAAAAGAATGACATAGCTGTTGAGGACATGACATAAACTGGTTAGAACCAACTAGGTTCAAGATGGTGGATGACTGACTTCCAGCAGGCCTCATTATACGCTCACTGTAATACATCGGCATGCTAAATGACACACCCACAGGTGCCATGACAGTTCCGAGGCTGACCATAAAAGGACAAAAAGTGGGTGGTGACCTAATCCCTGGAAATCTCTGCCCCTCTCTCAAAATAGTTGGAACAATCCTCCCACTCATTAGCCTATGAAATTACTCAGCCTATAAAAACTAACCACCCCATATTTCAGGGCCTCTCACCTTCTAAAATAGCCCACACTCTTGTCTGTTGAGTGTGCATCTCCCATGGCATCTTGCCTTCTGAGATGACCCACACTCTGTCTATGGAGTGTGTTCCACTTTACTCTGGCTCGCTCTTGAATTCTTCCCTGCACGAAGCCAAGAACCCACACTTGGTGGCCCAACCAGAGGCTCCCCTGAAACTTGGGACATGACCATCCTTTCACGCCTCACTTTCTTTCCTGCAACAATGCTATACTTCAGTAAAATTTACAGTTCACACTTTCCAACTATCCCTGAATACTTTATGTTCCCATAATTTATTTGCCATCTCTTTTTTCTACTAGCATGTAAATTATATGTAATCCCTATTGGATTTTTTGGTCTGTGTTGTCTGTTTTGTTCACTCTTGTATTTCTAACACCTGAAAAAATCTTTGGCACCTTGCAGGCACTCAAAACATAATTATAAGTAAATAAATGAGATAGAATATTGGCTAGAGCGTGAATGGTGTTATAGAGAAAATGAGAGAGATATAAAAGCAGATATTCTGGATAAGAACACTGGTTTAACATTAACTGGTAGAGAATTAAGAGATGTATACACATAGCTACTTAATAATATTCTGGTCAAAGTGCTTTTTAAAGCCATTTACCTGAGACAGAGGATTTTCAGCGATGAGCAAATCCATATACTAAGTATAATTTAGTTAAGTGGAAAAACCTCCATTTCAGAGCAAGTTTTGGCACCCCATTGGTAGCATACTTGCTTTCTTAAGATTAAATTCTGCTCCTGCAGAGCAATTTACTTGAAAACAGTTCCCCAGGTGGGGCACAACGTTTCTGATTATTTTCAGTGTCTAGCCAATTAGATAGCAGGGCAGGACCTAGATTAAAAAACCAAACATTGAGTCAAGTGGTTTTGGGGCTCTTTAATTTAGCTGAACCTCTTGTTTAATCACTGATTATCAAGACTAAAACTTCCAAATTGCTTTTGTATTCCAATATTGAAAATTCTTATGAATGTGAACTGCTTACAGGATCACATGAGAAAGGATGAAGGGCTCAGGATTACACATGGGGTGTGTCAAGATAACAAGAGCATAATACAATCAAATACGAACAGAGGAGGATGGACACATAAGAAAATGAATATCCCCTTACTAAGATAAATGTCATGAATCTCTTTACTTTGGCTTGCATTCTTTTTGAGAAATTACATTATGGAGAACTTTCTTACTAACAGGGGCAGAAACATTTTCCCTTCTTTCCTTTTAGTTTCTTTGGCTGGATTAAAAATTAAATTGACATAATGCAGATTAACAGGAGAAAAACAATTTTAATTTTGAACATACTGGAGCCCCAAAGATATGACTCAAAGGCAAGGCAGGCAATTGAGGCTTATATACCATCCTGAGCTAAGGAATGAGATATGGAGGGACCTGGGGCTTCAAAGGGGAGAAAGGTGATTCACAGGACAAAGAGCAGATGTTTGGTAATCAGAAGTTTGCCCCACCATGCAGATAGGCCTTTCAGATAAAGATGTTATCTCTGTGGTAATAGCTTTCTTTCTGGTGTAGGCTCCCTATTTAAATTCTTTTAGGCAGTTAAGAGAGAGGATAGAGTTTTTCAGGAGTCTGCTGGGTCTTGATAGCCCTCAGCTCAAAATAATCCACATGCCAAAGTGACATATTTTGGGTGGCATATTCTGCTCCCTTTCACTAATTAACATTATATTGAAATATGATATAATATTCAAGACAAATTTACTGAGAGCATAAATTAAAATTAGAATATTTTACTAATAAATTTGAAAAGATAAAGAACAACACCATCAACATAATCATTCATTATACTTTAAAATAGTGCTGGAGTGCAGGACACACTACCCCAAAACATGGCACCCTGGCATATTGAATATTCTAAGCTGAAGGAGTTTGAAAATCCAGCAGAATCGGGAAGGTCACTTTGACTTCCTCCCCACCCTTGCCCTACTTCCCTGAAACAGGTCATAAAACCCTTAAGTGAGAGATGTCTTCCCTGTACTCAGAAGAAAGGAGCATCTTTATCTCAGAAGACAAAGGGATGCCAAGTGGACTCCTAACAAACGAGCCTTGCCAAGTTTCCCAAGTTTCCCCGGTTTACTGCAATTACCTATACTCCTTAACCTACCATATTCCTCTACAGCGATTCATTCATCATCAAACTTGGCATAGAAATACAAAGGTCTGTTTCTTTGGGTCTTCATTTCTTTATGAAGGCTCTTGTGTCATGTAAAACTTATATTAATTTAATTTGCATGATTTTCTCCTGTTAATATGTCTTTGTCAGTTTAATTTTCAGATCCAGCCAGGGACCCTAAGAAGGGTGAGGAAAACTTTTTCGTTCCCTAAAACAGCTAAAATCTAGCATTTATCAAGCACCTCCTAGAAGCTGGAAACTGTACTAATTTGCCAGTATTTATTTATTTAATTTTATTTCAGCCTTAATTCAACACTGTAGGATAGAAATTATCATATCTATCTGAGAGGATGAAGAGGAGACCCATGCAGAATTAATGGCCAGCTAATGGTCACACAGGAAAAAAAATGGCATGAATAATATCCCAATCTCGGACTACCTAATTATTTGTAAATTTAACTTTCCTTATAATATTGTTCTAATACATCAATTCAAAACAATATTCTACACCTTCAGTGTGGCTTGGGGGTCAACATTTTTCTTGAATTCAAGAAAGCATAAGAACACAAATTAAAAGTGAAGAATTTGCAGATATGTAGATTAAAAACATTTCAGTGTATATCCTTATGCTAATAACTTTGAAAATGTCAATGAAATAGATGATTTGGGGGAAACTACATATTATATAAATATGTATAATATTACCTCATATAGTCCAGATTTGGAGCTTAAGAGGCAGGCAACCTGGAAATGCCAATGGATGCAGACAAAAATAACCTCCCCCCAAAAGCCTGCTCTCTCTAGCCAATGACTAAGTAAGGGGCAACCTGGCAACAGAGAAAACTTTTAGAAAATAGCTGCTTTACTCCAGCTAAACAGCATAGAACTGTTTGGTGTAGGTGGCCTCATTGCCATCTACACCAGCAAAGGCCATGTAGGGATCCTGGAATTCCACCCATGCCAGGCCTTAATGAGGTGTCCCAACCTTCCCCCCACTAGTGTGGTGTCAGAGACAGCAAAGAAGGTAACCAGGAATATGATTTCTGTCAGGGATGAGGTCTCACCCTGTGGAGTCAGTGGAGACCACGTGGGTGAGGAGCCTGGATTTCCAACCTTAGTAGCAATGACTAGGAGCCAGCCTCTCTCATCCTCAGTGGGGTGCTGTCAAAGGAAATCTAGTGGAGACTGAGTTCATTCACCACTGCCCAGAAGCAACAAGGTCCCTCCTCTCCCCTGCAGTGTCAGTGGAGGTCCACAGGGAACAGTAGTGAGACACTCCTATCCCTCCCAGCCAGGGAGGTATCAGTGAGTCACAGTGAGGACCAAGAACTCCCACTCTAATCCAACAGTGATGAGGAGAGGCCCCTCCGGGCTTTGTAGTCAATGGAAGCCAAGTGAAGAACCTAGATTTCTACCACCACCTGGCAGTGATGAGGCAGTACCCCGCTCCTCCTGTGGAATAGTGCCAGAGAAGCCAGCCTAAACAATGTTTAAACAATATTCAGTTTCATAACATAATACTCATGTTTCAATTGAAGAACCAGGAATATCTCTAACCACATGAGAAAAGACACTCAATAAATGCCAACACCAACATGACAGAGATGTCAAACCTATCTGACAAATAGGCAGATATCATAAAAATGTTTCCAAAAGCAATTAAGAGTGTACTTGAAAAAAATGAAAAAAATATTAAAAGTCTCAGCAGAGAAATTGATAGTCTTGGCAGAGATAGAGAAGACGTAAAAAAGAAATGGAAATTTTAGAACTAAAAAAAAATAACTGAAATAAAACACTCAGTGGATGAACTCATAAACAGAATGGAGGCGAAAGAAAATACAGTCAGTGAACAAGAAGTTAAAACAACAGAAGTTATCTCATTAGAAAAACAGAGAGAAAATAGACTAAAACAAAGAAACAAACAAACAAAAAACCAGAGCCTCAAGAACCCATGTGACTGTAACAATTGATCTAACATTGTGTCACTGGAGGGGCTAAAAGTACTTGACGAAATAATGGCTGAAAACATCCCAAATTTGTCAAGAGACATAAAATTTCAGACTCGAGAAAGTGAACAAATCTCTAAGAGGATAAACTCAAAGAAATCCACACCAAGACACATCATCATCAAATTCTGAAAAATAAAGACAAAGAAAAATCTTGAGAGCAGTGAGACAGAAATGACACTTTGCCCCCTAGGGGAGAAATAATATGAACAACAGTGCATTTCTCATCAGACACCTTAGAGGCCAGAAGGAAGTGGCACAACTTTTTTACATGCTGAAAAAAAAAAAGAACTGCCAACTCACAATTCTGTTCCCATTAAAAAATGTCCTTCAGGAATATTGGGGAAATCAAAACATTCTGAGGTATAAAGGAAAACTAAGAGAATTTGTCACCAGCAGACATACCCTAAAAGAATAGCTAATAAAACAAGTTCTCTAAACAGAAAGTAAATGATAAAAGAATTAGTTTTGGAATATCAGGAAGGAAGAAAAAAATATAATAAGCAAAAATACTGGTAAACAATATTTCTTTTTCCTCTTGGATTTTCTAAATTATGCTTGATTGTTGAAGCAAAAATTACAAAATTGTGTGATGTGGTTCTAAATGAATATACAGGAAATATATAGTACAATTATATTATAAAGAAGGGAGAGGTAAGGATGTAAAGGGAGGTAAGATTTCTGCACTTAAACTGATAAAATGATGACACCAAGAGATTGTGATTATATATTATATAATCTATAGATATTATCTATCATCTATCTACAATGACCCCAACCCCCAAAAGCTATATATAAAAAGAGATCCATTCAAAAACAGTATAACTAAATCAGAATGGACTTTAAAAGAAAAGTTTAAACTTAGTAATCCACAGGAAGACAGGAAAAGGAAACAGAAAAAAAATTAAAAAAACAGAGAACAATCATGCATACACTAGAAATGGGGAAAAGTTTTAAATCATTAATCTCAGGTGTCACCTAAAGAACCTAGAAATCCAAGAGCAAAATGAACACAAAGCAAACAGATGGAAAAGAAGAATAAAAATAACAGCAGAAGTCAATGACATTGAAAACAGTGAAATGATGAGGAATGTCAATAAAACAAAGATCTTGTTTGTTGAAAAGATCTGTAAAATTGACAATCCTCCTGCAAGAGTGACAAAGATAAAGAGAGAGAAGACATAAGAGAGTAAAATCATATACAATTTTACCAACAAATATGAAAAAATATGTTTAATAAAACATTAGCAAAGTATCATGTATATTCTATGTACTTCTATATGGATACACACATACACACATCATGCATGTATGCATGTATTTGAGTGTATGCATATATATGGATACACATAAACAAAGTTTTGTTTGTACAAAGAAGAATCATTTATCATTGAAAAGTCTAATCATATGATTTAATGCATTAATAAATTAAAATTAAAAATAGATCATCTCATTAGGTACAGAACATTTTTGATAAAGTTATACTCCTTTTTCAATCTAAAAAGAAATTCAATTAAAATTAAAATAAAAGGAAACTCTTAACCAAATAAAGATTATCTAATAAAAATCCAAATTATTATACCTAATGGTGAAATGTAAGAATCATTCCCTTTAAAATAAGAATGAGACAATATCTATTATCACTGTTTCTATTCAATATATTTCTAGCTTCCCACAATAGCAGCTGGAGAGGAAAAAGAAATAAAATTTGTAGGATTTTGAAAAGAAGACACAAAACTGTACTCATTTAAAGATGCTACAGTGAGCTAAATATATAATGCATCTTCATCATATTATGTGACTGCCCATCTTCTCTTCAACTGCCCTCAAAGTAGAAGGCTGAACTAATATTTTCAGCTTCTCTTATAGCTAAGGCATCATCATATGACAGCTAGACATATACGTGCAAGAATCATATCTGAAAGTGAATTATATGAGGAAACATGTTTTTGGAGAGTTTTAATTTATCCTCTTATTGGTAGTGCAGAGGCATCATGAAGATATAAATTCCACCAAAATTAATCTATAAGTTCAATGCAGTTCCAATCAAAATACTCACAGAGATTTTATGGAATTTGACAAATTTATTCTAAAATCTATATTTAAGAGCAAAGGTTTAAGAATAGGTAAGATAATTTGAAGATGACTAACAAGGTAGAAGGATTTACCCTACTAGCAAGAAAGACACATTAAAGTTACAAAAGGTTACTAAAAAAGAGGCAGACAAATAGGCCAATGGAATAGAAAAGAGAGCTACAGAACAGACTAACTTGAAACATGAAAACACAAGGCAGAAAGGATGAGTTATTCAATAAATGGTGCTTTAACAATTGGTTATCTCTACAGACCAAAAATCTGTTAGCTTTCTATGTCAAAACCTACAAAAAAGTCAGGTCAGGTAGAATAAAAATGCAAATAATAATGGCAAACACTCAATTCTTATTATGTGCCCAGTGTGATTCTAAGCATTTCATATATGCCAACCCACTTAGTCCTCATAACAACCCAGTGAAGTAAGTACTATTATTATCATTCCCATTTCAGAGAAAACTGAGACAAAACAGGTTAATTAATTTGCCCCAGGCCACAGAACCCTAAGTAGAAGAGCTGTGATTTGAATTCAGGTAATCTGACTCTTGACTCTCTGTGTAAGCCACTACACTGTACTGCCCCCCTTTCACATGGAAAGAGGGAACAAATTTCTTAAACAAGATTAAAAGAGTGCAAACCACAATAGAAAAGATTGTGAAAGAGGGCAAAATTTGCCACCCCAAGATATGTCTCTTGGGCATAAGGATTAGCTTAAGCTGATTATTTATAAGAAATAGCAGATACAGGAAAAGCTCTGAAAACTGAGTATGTAGAAGTTACACTTTTGTAAGAAACATTTACATTTATAAGGGAAATCTCCATTTGCAAGGACCTCCTCTGTACCAGGAAGAGGACGACTAAATCTCTAGAAACTCCTTATCAATGGAGAAGACCATGACATAAACCTGCATAACAACCGTATCCTGTTTACTGTGCTCTTCCTGATATCTTCCCATAACTGGCTCCTGCCCCTAACATCTTCTTTTGTCTTTAGCTGGAAATGCTACTTAAGGTGGTGGTTTGGGTCATTTTTGAGAGTTACTCAGTCTTCCTGGGTCTCTCCCATGTATATAGAAGATACGTATACCTTGTAAAACAAACAATGTTGCCTGCCATCCAGTTCTATAAGAATCACTAGCCATTGCATTCGCTGACCTTCAGTACACCCTGAAAGGAATTCAGGACAAAAATCAGGGTGAAGCATTCTGTTTTGGATATATGGGACCCAAGGTAGTTGAGATGCATATCTAAGGAACAATTTCAATGGCCTCAGATTCTTCATCTTCCCATACATGGATAAGCATTACAATCATTAACTTGAGATATCTGGTTTTGTGTGTGTGTGTGTGTGTGTGTGCGCGTGTGGTAAGCAGTAATCTTTTACCAAAATGTATACTTGACTACATGTATTTCCCAGACAAAAAAATAATAATAATTTATCTATAATGGCTTCTCTCCTACCTCTTTGAAGCAGTTCCTTAGAGCTATCTAAGAGGCTGTTTCCTTGGCTATAGCCCTCAGTAAGGTCCTTAAATAAAACTGAAACTCACTGCTCTTACATTGTGTGTGTGTGTGTGCGTGTGTGCATTTTCAGTTGACACCATACTATTAAACTTCTACTAAATTTTTTTCTGATAAACTGTCTCTTATTACAGGGGGCGGGGTCTCAGCCAAGAACCTAGGAGGATAGAGGAAAAGTTATTTTTCCTACTGTACAATTGATAATTGGACTACATGAAATTTAAGATCTTTTCATCAAATGACCACAAAGATAGTGAAAACACAAGCTACAAAAGTGAAAAGATATACATCTTCACCAAAGAACTCCAAAAATTAATAAGAAAAAAGGCAAACAACACAATTGAAAATAGGCAAGTGACAGAAAGTCATTTCACAAATGAGGAAACTTGAAAGGCCAATAAATGTTTAAACATTTTCAAAGTTACTACTATTTAGGGAAATGTAAATGACTTGTGTCATACTCATGAGATTGGCAGAAATCATTCCGAGGAGATGGCCAAAACCTGAAACCAAAAGTACTCTCATATTTTCTAGTAAGAGTATAAGCTAAACAACCACTTTGGAAAGCACTTTGGCAATAATTAGCAAAGTTGAAACTCTTCGAACTTTGTGATCTAATAATTTCACTCTGGTATCTGCTCTTTGAGATACATACTGCATTGTACGTAAAAGTAAGAAAAAAATGGAACAAATGATTATAAAGAGGAAAATGGACAAATACATTTAGAATATTTCTACAATGGAATACCACATAACAGTTAAAATGAATCAACAAGAACAGAGTTCAGAAACAAAAGCAAAGAAACAGGTTGCAGAAGGAATGTGCAGTGTTATATACATTTATGTAAAGGTAAAAACAAAATAATGCCACTGTTTATTCAGGAACACACCACAAGCAGGATGGTGGTTACCTCTGAGGCAAAGAAGAGAAAGGTGTTTGTTCAGGAAGAAACAGAAGGGAGTTTCAAAGGTATTTTGGATACTTTATTTCTTAAGGTGCTTGATTTACTATTTTCCATAATTTTTGTGTAGATATGAAATATATGAAAATGAAAGCACAAAAGAAAATCTTTCCTTAAAAGTTTCTGCTTGAAAGGTCATGCTTTATTGAAATTTGATTTGGGTAGAATATCTCCAATCTAAGGATGTCAGCTACCTGAGGGATTCCTGTATGATGACAAGTTTTCCCAGCTCGAAGGGCTTGAAACAAACTCTTATTCTCCCATAGTCTTATTTCAAAATGTGGCTAGTACAATATCTGAATCTGTGATGAAGGTATTGAATGAGTATTATATACCATTGTTAAAGTTATAGATATCAATAGAGTTTAAGTGGTTTTAAAGCCACACCCTTATTCTATTGCTGAAATAGACTTCCAGCCTCCCAAGCATGTTTCACTATATGATTTTTTTTTTTATTTTGGTTATTTCCTTAATTCTCATTATTTGTTTGTATGTTTTGCTATTACCTTGGGGCATGTCTCTATCTTCCATTATATTGTGAGTTTCTTGAGGGACAGAACTGTGCTTCCGCTGTGTGGAAGAGAGGTGGCATGTGTGGCAATGTTGTCTGTGCAAAACCAAAAGTTTGTGGGTCTTGTTTACTATCAAACCTCCTTTCATCATAAAAAGTAATGCCATTTAGTCTGTAATGAACTTCCAGAGATCAAACAGAGTTATCTTGTTTGGTAATGTGGATTTTGTTATTATCATTAATATTACAGATGCTAAGGGCCAAGATGCATGGCTTACATGCCTCTATGTAACGTCACTTTCCACACAAGGGCTAAGCAGCTCTCACCCAGATACGCGACCTGTGGCAGTTACATTTCTCATGGATTGGCGATGGGGTGGACCTAGAGATATAAAAATAGTACTTGAAACTGCCTGATTGTCACATGTTAGAGACTGAAAGAGGATATTATTTTGGGATCAGGTGCTTCTGAGCTCTCCAGCCCCAAATGCTGCATGAGGAAGCCCTGTCTTAGGAGACAGTGTCAATACTTGAGAACGTTAAAAGAAAAATACTTAGGAGTTGAGAGTATGTGACAGTTTTCCTCATAGTGATTTTTATCTGGTACCTCTGCTTTTAATATTGAAAACAATCTAATAATCTCTCTGATTTGTTATTAAAAAGACACACAGTCTAGGAGAATATAGATTTAGGGCAGTGGTTCTCAAGCAGGGCTGAAATTGCACCCCTCCCCACCCAAGAGGAATCTGGTAACAACTGGAGACATTTTGTGCTTGTCACAAATTGGTGATGGGGGAGGTTGTACTGGTATCTATTGGATAGAGACCAGATACATTACTAAACATCTTATAACGTACAGAGAACCCCTGGCCAAATAATTATCTGCCCCAAACATCATTAGCGCTGATGTTGAGAAACCCTGCTCAGTGGCAGAATCTACAGTATATTTGACGGCTCCATGTGTCTGTATGATTTTCACACTTGTATGTATACAAACTCTCTGTGAATTGACATCTCCGGTTTTCACCGCCCCCTTGTTCACCCTCCCCCACCCCCAGCACACACATATATATATCTTTGGTCTCTTCTTACTATTTGGCCATTGACACAGAGAAGTTCTTTAAAATAAGAATTGTTTTTGGTTTGTTGTTTTTGCTATTGTTCACATTATAAAGCAATACTTGGTTTTAGCAGAGATATGAAAGATTTACAAATGTATAAAGAATAGTCTTGAATGGTGGGAATCCATATATTTTTGTTTGTTTTTCAAATTAGAATTTTGGAAATTATTTTCCAATAATTTTCCCAATTAGAAATTAGACTGCTTATACAGTTTTGTATCATTTTTGTATTTTATATTAACCAGTCACATTTTTGACATATTATTATTCTTTTGATTTTGATCTCTACATAATAGTCCATTACAGGAGTCATCATAATTAATTTAACAAATATCATATTTTGGACATTTCTGTTGTTTCCAATCTCCCCCCCCCCAATAGGGAATAGTGCTATATTTATATCTTTATGTGCCCCTCCTGACATTTCTTTAAAGTAAAGTCCTAAATTTTGAATTTCTGGGTCAAAGATTATGAAAAAAATTGGAAAGCCTCTTGTTACTTATTACCAATTTACTATTTATAAAGATTATACTAATTTAAACTGTCATTGAATTGTATGAAAATGGCAGTTTTCTCTACTACTAGATATTAGTATTATTGTAAAACACTCCTGAACTGGTGAAGGAGCTCAAGGAGTAGAAGATAATAAGGACAACTAGATATCTGGATATTGCTTTCATCTCATGGAGGTCAGCAGCATTATTTCAAGACAAAGCACACATTGCCTAGGCTCAGAAGTCACCAGCTCAAACTTGTCGGGAGTCAGGCAGGCAATTCACGAGTCGAGGAGGGCTTGGCAGCATGAGTGTACCAGGCATCTCCAGAAGGAGGAAAAAGACAAAGCTGCAAATGGAGATTCATGGGAGCCAAACTACCTTTTCTCAATTCTGTTTAGAACTTTCTCAATCACAGAGCTTTTGGATAGGAGGAAATGTTAGATAACTTAAACCAACCACTTCACGTTACCAACAAGGAAAATGAAATCCAGGAAATTTCAGGGATTATCAGAATACTCAGAGTCAGGTAATGGTATAATTAAAGCAGCACTCAAGGTTGGCTGACTCGCAGCGCTAAGCACCTTTTACTGGACAATGCTTTGATTTGGCTTTGGGTCAGGATAGTGAAAGTACACAGTCACACAGAAACCCAGAACATGAAAAGACTCAGAGAGACCTTACAGGAAATCAAGTTGTTTACTTCAAGTAAATTATTTCTAGTAGGCATTTACTTGATTGCCTCAAAAGTATACCATCATGAATTTATTCTCTCAGACTGGCTGAAGAGTAAAGATTGACAAAGATTGAAGACAATGGGAATGGCCACAATAGTGGAGGTGACCACATGGGTAGGTTAAAGCCAATGGCCATACAGTTTAAAATAAAGGCAATACACACATAATTCATCAGACACATAGATCCATTATATAAGATCAAGTTAGAAAGCATCATTCCTCGAGCAGTATCAACTTTAGACAAGATACAATGTATGTGAAAAGAAATATATATATATATATAATATTATATTATATATTATACACATATATAAGCAACACACACACTTTTTTTCTCTTCTTGGAGGCAAGAATAATATAAAAAATAAATACCTGAACAAGATACAGGTAGATACAAGTTAGGTTAACAAGATACAAGTTAGGTTAACAGCAAAATAGAAAACTTTTTGGCAAAGTCTTAGTAACTATTACTTTATCCTGTGGGAAAAGCTCTAGGGTATTGCAAAGACCTCCAAACTTGTAGGTCAAAGGAATTAACAAGGGAAATGTTAAATTGCTTTGCTTTCACCTGCCCTAAATTAATATTCACCACACCCCACAAGAGAAAACAGCTATTAATAATATTTTCCCATCCTTTTCAAAATAGCTTAAACATGTATTAGACTGTTTGTCAAGCCAAATAAAGCAATTTTGGATGTGTATCAGACACTTAGAAAATGCTTTAACTCTTTCAGTAAAAATTTAATGATCATACAACAGTCACAGTTGTTTTAGATATAAAATGTTCTAAGGATGACATCTAAATGGAAACAGATTTATAATTCAGGAGATAGCTTAATTTCTGACTGTAGCACTTACCCTCTTAGTGTTTAAATAATGAAACTATTATTGTCCATTAAATAAATCCTCATTAACATTAGAAGTCTCTTATCTGACCATCTTACAGCTGTATATCATTATTAGGCAAGCATGTGGGTACAAATTCAGTTAAGCCAATTGATGAATATTTTGACTAAACATTAAATATTGATTAGGATTGCTAAAATCTAGGTAAATGAAAAATAATCCTTCAGGTAGGACAGATTATTTACATGGGCATAACTGAGGGATAAATCTCAATCTGTTATTTTCATAAGCTGGGACAGAACTGTTCTGCCATTGATGATAATCAAGGACAGACAGTTTGGGAATAACAGAGCCTGGAGAGGCTAAATTTGGGTTCAGACATATTTAGTATCAGGTGGCAGGAAGATAAATATCAACGGGGGCATAAACTGTGGAAACTAACCTATGGGGAGAGTAAAGGCTAGAGAAAATTTTGATGGTCACCTAAATAATAAAGTCTTTTAAAAATAATTGTAGATCATCGTGAGAACTGTAGAATCGTGTGCAATAGGGTAAACGATGACATTTGCAAATGTGGAAGATAAAGTTTTAGATAATCATGAGTATACACAGTTGCACATACTGTTCCTCAGTTAATTCTGAAAATATTCAAAGAAGTTGATCAATAATATCAAACCATAAAGTACAGAGATCATATTTGCTAATAAAATTATTTGAGTACTTTTTTTCTTTTATGGGGGATGCAAATTAACAATGAAATGCCCATTATTCAGAAGTAAAAGGCAAACTGAAAAGACCGAATGATCAACTGAATCTGTGAAAAATAAAAATATGATCAGAGGGGCAAGAATAGTCATTTATCATGTCAGCTCAATTCTAATAGTTATATCTGTGAGTTAGAATGTTAAGGTCACCATTTGATATAGAAGAAATTGGAAACCGCCAGTGAGAGCAAATGTTCAAGAGGTCAGTTCACATTAGATTTAAAGGTCTTTAACAACTGTGTGCAGATCGCATGTAGAAGGTGATGTAATATCTTCCCCTGTGAGGTTATATTAATAAAGTCGTCAACCTCAAGTGGAGAAGCAAAACTTCAGAGTAATATGTCAAAAATTGTAATGCCAATTCATCTGTAAAAAATTCACTATGTTATTAGCTACATTTTTTGGCAACTATTTTTGCTGCTTATTTGTGTTAAAGGTTTTTATGAGATGTGGGCTCTTTCTTTCTGGCTCAGTTGATCTCTTGCATGACACTGAATCTAACCTCACAGGTTGCCAAAGTGGTGCTATTTCAGAAATGAGTACCTATTCTGAATAGGCTGTCTGGAGGGGAAAGCCTATTTCTACTAAACAATCAGTTTAGACTGGAAATCCAACAAAATCTGGGTATATATCCTAATATTTTATAGCATCCCAATGCCTTTAATGAGTTTTTATTTTAGAAATTTCATACTATTTAATATCCTATGCATTTTTAAAGTTGGACATTCACAGCAGAAGGAGTTTTAATTCAATTCTTTTCAACAAGTGTTGAATGAGTATTCACTATGGCCAAGGCTCAGAGTAGGAATTTCAGAGATACAAACAGGAATGTGAAAAAAAACCAAAAAAACAACTTCTTTCATTATGCTCACCATCTCTAGAGACAAGAAGATGAGAGAATGGAGAAATAGTTACATGCAGAGTAAAATTGTGATGTTTGACTTTCCAATACTGTTTTATATGTTTTATTATTTCCTGTGACTTTTGGGGGGTTGTCTTCAGTAAATCCTCCGATCAAAATTACAAAATAAAACACTTAAGCAAACATAAGGATCTATGTCTCTGACTAGAAGATATTATGTAGGAAATTTGAAATAGTGAAGAATTGGAAAACTGTTTATATTTGGTCCCAGAATTGTCTTTGTTCTTATGTATAAATAGTCTTCTCATACTGCCCCTAGGAATGCATGAACTCCAAACAAGACTTTGAAGCCACATCACAATACACAACCCACAAGTCACTGGATAAGTTGCTCTCTCAACTTGCTCAGTTGCCCTCCATTCTACAACAAAGACAGCAACAACTTCAATATAAATAGTACTGAAAGCAATGGTATGGTCAACTTTGTGATTTAAAAAACTCCTGAGCTGTAAGACATAAATTGAAATAGTGTCTTAGTTTCAACTGCATGAAGTAGTAAAGGAAAGTAAATGCTAGGGAAGACTGTGAATATATCCATAACTAAATTACAATAATATGAACAGGAAAGTAAGACTTTATCAGACTTTGTATTACGAACAATCTTCTTGAAAATATGTTAGTCATCCCAAATCCAGGAACAATATATTGAACAGGCAGGATTTGGCTAAGCATGTTTTTAAGGCTTGATAATACTTTGCTCCAGGTAGAATGACATATAAACTTAACTTAGCATAAAAAAAATATTATTCAGTTTTGTGCATTATTTTATTTAGGTATGACAAAATTTACACGTTAATTAAAACTTTTTAGGGCCACTATACAACGGGCAAACAAGCCAATAGAGAAAGATCTTACTTTTTATTATTAGACAAAATGATACATGCCTACTTTAACAAAGAAATCTAATTTAAAAAAACCTTGAATAACAGGCTAATTACTAAAAAATGTTTTAGTTTTTTACTTACTGTTGATGTAATCTCATAAGTATAGATAGATGCTATAATAACTGACTTGATAACTTTGAGCTGGAAGATGAGTTGAGGGACTCTTTGAGAGAAGTATACATAAATGATAGAGATCAAGATCCCAATAAAACAAAGAAATTTTAAAAATGAAGGGGAATTAAACTAACATATTTTAATACTTTTGTGAGATAGATTCCAAATTTTAATCACATTACCCTATTAGAGAAGTGGTCAAAAATAAACAGAATAAGATTCAATAGAGAAAAATACCAAAAAATTAAAAAAAAACACACATTGCAAGAATGAAGATAAAAATTACATTGTAATGCACAAAGTACTAGACACTACTTGTCAAGCATAATCAACCACTAGCCAATAATTTAACCAGCTCAGATGAAAAGGGAAAATTAAAAAAGGAGCAAAGATATTTAACTGAAACTTTCTGTTTATTACTTCCAAGTTGACTGGGGTTCATTCATTCATGCACTGTGCCAGACAATGGTACTCTTAACAGTGGATAAGACCAACATGACATCTCTATTCATGGAAGTTATAGTCTACAGAGAGAAACAGTCAATATTTGAGTAATCAAATGAATATTCAGGTAATTAAGAATACTGATGAGTGCTATGGAAGTAACAAACAAGGTATTAAGATGGAGAATAATAAGTGGCTGCCTGATTTAAACAGGGTAGTAAGGGAAAACCTGTCAGAGGAAGTGATGTTTAAGTTAATATCTGCATGACAAAAAGGAGCTAGAAATCTGAAGGTGTGTAAAAAGGGAGTATTCTAGGTAGAGGGAAGAACAAGAGTCAAAGCATTGAGACAGAAACTAGATTGGTCCCTGGAAGAAGAAACAGTTGCTGTAGCAGAGAATGTATTTAAGCAGAAGAAAGGGGAAAGTATATTTTTACATAAAAAGCAACTTATAGGGAAAGACATATGAATTGACATATCGATAAATAATTATTAATGCAGATAAAACAAATTCTAAAAGTTACCTAGTCTAACCCCTTCCTACTTAATCCAAGTCTCACTTTTCCTATTTGGATAGAACATTCATCCCCTATGACAAGGAAGGAGACTAGACAAGCGAATTCTCAAAAGAGGATATTCGTGTATTTGGTTTTCTTTGTATTCTACCATATCTGGAACATTTAGCATTCCTGAAATTTATATTTTGGAGGTCACTGGAAGACCAGAGGCCTATTTATACAGTTTACATAGGTTACATAAAATTTTTAAATTGTTTTTTGTCTTCGAGTTTCTGGAGATGACTCACCAGTTTGGGTGGTCATAACATATTAGACTTTCAAAGAAGTAGCCCACGGTCCAGAATCATATTTTTAATTTTTATTAAAATTTCTGCTAAACCATGGTCCAAGTTGTCTTATTTTTCTTAGGTACTGTGCCTGTGGGACTTCACTGATTTGCCAGGATGTCCTACTTCAAGCCGATTTCAGAGACAGAGTAATTTGTTACAATTTTAGAAACTAGGTGAATTTGCAGAATTGGGCCATGACATAGTAATATAAATGACTTTCAAAGTAAAACTAAAATAAATAAAGTTTGTGTGTATGTAAGAGAGATAGAGACGGAGACAGAGACACAGAGAAAAAGAGGAGACTCCATTATCAAATATAGAAATTTAGATAAATGATTCTCCCCCCTATTTCCTTTGTCCCAATAGTCTCTTATGTAGTAAGAATTTAGTTGCCTCTTTCTTTATACTGAAAAAAAGGAAAGATTTGAAGAGCAGGGGCTTTAATTTCTATGTGGAAATTGAAATATTGATACCCTGGCCTCTTACTAAGAATTGTTAAGAGGTGAACCCTCCTCCTTCAAACCAGTTCCTTTCAATACATCAAAAAAGACACCTCTTTTAAATAAAGTGTCAGACAGACCTGAATTCTGTTGATTATCTATTCTCTGGCAGAGGTTTCAGTATGTTCTTAATAAAAGTAAATGCCACCAAAATTTCCGGGCACTATGTTTCAAAGGAAAACATTCAGAATCCCAGAGAAGGTTTATGAGATGGTTACGGGTAGTTAAGCCACGCAAGTCCTAAGCCATGAGGGAGCGTGCCTGTGCTCCCCAGCACTGGGACCCAGAGCATGCAGCCATGGCTGCTGACTGCACAGCTTTCAAAGATAAAATGGAGCATGTGGACATTTAGGTGCTGACTCCAGCTAAACTGGTTAATGACTAGTATCATCTAAATAAGGTAGCAAGCTGAAAGGACTCATAATCTCTCCCTGTGCACAGATTTTAATTAAATAATTATAATATCCTTGTTGTAATTATTTGTCAGTAACTGTGCTCCTGAGTATTGCTTCTTTTGCCTTCATCTGTTCTGTCAGCTCAGCTGAACAATGAAATATTTACTTGGCCAAGATGAGGGGAAACTGAATGATTCTTATTCACCACGAAATAATACTTGAAGAACTGTGGCAGTGAGGCAAGATTCTAGGCTCTCCATTTATAACTTTGTATTTTTAGGAGAGTAACCTTGGTTTCCTGATCTGGGATGGTTAGGCTTGACATATACTGTTTTTTTTCTACTTCTGAGAGGTGTCAAGAATATGACCAGAAAGCATGTTTTCTCAGTATTTAGAACTTAACATTACACATTATAACAACGGCATTTTAAAAAAATATGCCATTTCCTATTTTGTGACTGTGGAATCTGTAGTCTATAACATATGTCTCAAATAGTGAAAATTAGGAATGATGCAAAAAAACAAAAATGACTCAGCAACTTTTTGTTGATAACACCCATAATTATTCAAAATAGCAGTGAGAGAACAGACTCATTAAGCAGTGAAGCTCATTTCTGAGTCAAAAGTGGGGCTGCAGAAAATAGAGATGGATATAAACCATGTAAAAGAAAGCAAGATCTTCATAGTAGACTTCCCCTGAGAAACTAACCTTAGTAAATAAGTATTACATTTCTCCATTTCTTCTGGGGGTTCAGGAAGAAGAAAAGGAATTTAACTGTAATATGTGAGATTTAACTTTAATAAAAGAAATACATTATGAGTGTGAGCAGGGTAATAGTAAAGCACTGTTACGCAACACTCGTTAAAGGTCTCTCCTTCCTGTAACCTCCCCAGTCTGCACCTCTTCCCATTCTGATTCCATGTTCCTATTACATAAGGTATTTGAGAAATGTAGCTTGAGACTTCACCCTCTCAACAGACTTTGCATTTAGTGTGAAAAATCTTAAAAACAAGAAGACCTCAAAAGCAAAAAGAATATTTGGGGATAATGATATTTAAAAAAATGAGTAGGTTAATGTATTTGTTCAAGGAAGTTCTTTAAGTTTGAATCAAAAAAGTTGTCACCAAATCCAACAACAGATACTTAAGACAAGTCTGACTTCAAGGGTAACAGACAATAAGGAGGACGCAGGGAAATTTATTAAATTGTATTTCCACACATGTTATGGAAGTGTGTCTGTAAGAGGGTTGAACACAGGAAAATGTAGCTCCTTTAATTTCTCCTAGTAATATCTTGTACTTTTTTGTGTAGAGTCTTGTTTACCTCTTGTTAGAATTATCCCTAGGTCTTCTTATTTTTTAAACTATTATAAGTGATATCTAAACATTTTTACTCTCTAATTTCTTGTTCCTGGCAAATATAAAAACATTCAAGATATATATATATATATACAGATTTTGCATATACAATTATTTCTCATTATTCACAGTAGTTATGTTCCATAAAGTCACTGAATTAGAGAATATTGAACCATGGAATCCTGGGGGGAATGCAGTTATCTTCTTGTGAACCTCTGGTCACAACATTTTTGTCAATCAATCAATGCATAACCTTGTTTTATGTATGTTTCTACCCAAAAACATCTTTATTTTAATCTATATTGTTGATTCATTAATATTGACTTCACGGTCAACGGCCTTATAATTCACACCTGAATAAAGCTTATCTAACACACATATTTTCTCTATAAGGCACAAGACAGCACTTTAGCTCTATCCTTGGGGGCTATTTTAAACAGCAAAACCACCAAAAAAAGCACAAAATTGCATAAAATATGTCACAGTAGACTGTGAAAAGGACAAAGTCTATAATATGAGAGCTGAAACAAGAAGGCAGAATGTCACCTTGTTTGATCTCAGCTGGGAACATGCGTTGGGCGACTCAAATTTTTCACCCTTCGTGTATGTTTACAAATGACCATGAAATTGCTACCTGTACTGATTTTGCTGCCACAAATAAATTTTAACAAGAAGAATTCACAAATATGGAATTCTCAAATAATGAAGATCACCTGTAGTGATTTTGCTGTATTCCCCTTAATTCTAATAATTAAAAAAAATTAATATACAATAGTGAATACAATTGTGAATGATGATAGTATTTTGGGGCTTTTTTTTGTTTTTGCTTTTTTTGTCTTTCCAGTCTTTATAAGTTTTATCTCCTTATCTTGCCTTACTCCACTAGATAGCAACTCTGGTGCAGTTTCAAATATAGGTGGCAAGAGCAGGCATCTTCTTCTTAGTTCTAAACTCAGAGGGAAAGCTTTTAATATTTTAGAGAAAGTATAGCGTTTGCTGTAGGGTTTGTTGTAGACTCTTTTATCAGTTTAGGAAAGTTCACAAGTCCCCTTTTACTCTTAGTTTAGAGCTTTATTATGGATGATTTCTAAATATTGTCAAGTGGTTTTTTTTGCAACTGTTGAATAATTATACATATGTGATTATAGATACGTATATATGCATTTGTGTATATATATATATATAAACATATATATTATTTATTTCTGGAATAAACCAATTTGGTTGTCATGTATAATTTTTCTTTATATAACTTTGGATTTTATTTGTTAATAACCTCTTTAGAATTTTTGTATCTATGTTCATGAGACAGATTAGCCTATAATTATTCTTTCCTGCAATGCTTTTGTCAGGTTTTCATATCAAAGTTACTTGCCTTGTAACATGATTTGGGAAGTGTTTTCTCTTTTTGTATGCTCTTGAAGAGTTTCTGTAAGTTTGGTATTACTTCTTAAATGTTAGAAATATTCACTTCTGAAGCCAACATAGCCCAAGGTTTTCTTTTGAGAAAGCCTTCTAATTATATGTTTTTTAGAGTGGATACAGAACTATTCAGATTTTCTATTTCTTCTAATGTCAGTTTTCATAAATTATATCATTCCTTGAGTTCTTCATTTATAAAAAGTCTTAGATTTATTGGCATAAATAAATTCAAGTTATAATTTTAGATGTATTGCACACATTTTGATAGATGATATTTACATTATCATTTAATCAAAATATTTTCTAACTTCCACTGTGATTTCTTTTATCCAGGGATTATCCAGAAATAATTGCTTACTATCAAAACATATGGATTTATTTCCAGTCGCTTTTTTGTTATTGATATTCAACTTTATTTCAATGTGTGATTACAATATTAGTTTGAGAATTGATGTGTTTCAGAATATAAATTTTATTTTATATAAGGATTTTATTACATATAAATTTTTTACTTTATATAAAGTCAATTTTATTAAGGATTCATATACACTCAAAAATACTCTTTAGTTGTGTTCAGTGTTCTCTGTATTGCTAATTATGGTCAAGTTTATTTATCATGTTTACCCATGTTTTAAATCTACATATTCTTTCAATTACTGAAGAAGATGTTAGAATTTTTCCTAACTTGACTGTAGATTTCACTGCTTTCATTTATGTTATTTTATAATTTTACATTTTTTAAAGTCTTTGTTAAGTACACCCAAATTTACAATTGTTATCCTTTTTGGTAGAAAACAACACTAGGAAATATTTCTTTTTATTTTTAGTAACTCTTGTTGCTTTAAAATTTACTTCCCCTAATATCAATACAGCTATACCAACTTTCTTAGGTTTAGTGCTTGTATAACACAACTTTTCCCACCCGATTATTTTAAATCTTTCTGTATTCTTATGTTTAGGGTGTGCTTTTTGTACTTAGTAACTTTTGCATTTCGCATCTAAAATGACAATTTTTGTCTTTTAATTGGAGTACTTATTTGAATTTTTTAATGTATTAGACTGCATCATATATTACATATGCCATCTTTACAGAAAAATAGAAGATCTGCAATTTTATGTGATTAAATCTAATAATTAGTAATGTATTTGGGTTTAAATCTACCATCTTACTATTTGTTTCCTATTTTTACAAACTTTTATGTTCTTTAATCTCTAGTCTTGTCTTCTTTTAGATTAATCAATTTTATTTTATGTTTTCTCCTACATGAGTGTGTTACTGACACTGTTTTTTACTTTTCTTTGGGTGGTTAACCCAGAGATTACAAATGTACCCTTGACTTTTAAATGTGTAATATAAATTAATACTTTTACCACTTGTCAGATGAGGCAAGGAATTAGGAAAGTTTTACTCTATTTACATACTTCCTCACCATCTTTTGTGCTGTTGCCCAAATTTTACATATTTTTGAACATTTAATAAACTTTTACTTTAGAATAGTTTTAGATTTACACAAATGTTGCAAGAATATTATAGAGTTCCCATATATACAATTTCCCATTTCCCCTTTTCTTACCATCTCACATTATTATGCTACTTTGTCATAATTAATGAACCTATATTGATACCCTATCATTAAGTAAAATCCATACTTTACTCGGATTTTCTTGTTTTTTTCCCCGATGTTCTCTTTGTGTTCTGGGATCTTATCCAGGATCTACATCATGTTTACTTGTCATATCTCTTTAGGTTCTTGTCTACTGTGACAGTCTCTGAGACCTTCCTTGTTTTGATACCTTGAGGATTATGAGGAGTACAGGTCAGGTTTTTTCTGGTTTTTTTTTTTTCTTTTTTCCTTTTTTTCTTTTTTTTAAGAGCGCAGGTATTTTGTATAACGTCCTTCAATTTGGATTTGCCTGATGTTTTCCTTATGGCTAAACAGGCATTGCAAGTTTGGGGGAGGATGGTCACAGAGGTAAAGTGCCATTCTCATCACGTATCAAAGGTATGATTTATCACTGATAATATTAACCTTGATCGCCTTGCTAAAGATAATGTCTGCCACATTTCTCCAGTGTAAATTGTACTTTTTTTTTTTCTTGCTTTCCAATACTGTACTTTTTAGAAAGAAGTTACTGCACAGAATCCATACTTAAGGAGTACGGAGTCATGCTCCACTTCCTTGAAGGCAGAGTGTCTGTGTAAATTATTTATAATTCCTCTGTAAGGAAAATCTGTCTACTATTCCCTTTTCAACTATTCATTCAACCATTTATTTACATAAATATGGACTCATTGGTATTTATTTTATACTTTGGGTTATAACCCAATATCACATTACTTTGTTACTCAAATCATTACTGCTTTGGCCATTGCAAACTCTTTCAGTTGGTTCCTGTGTCTCTTTGACATATCCCCATTGCATCATTTTTTTGAACAATTCCCTACTTTGTGGCACTACAAGACGATCCAAGCTCTTCATGTATATTCCCTGTCCTAGCCTAGAAACAGCCATTTCTTCAAAGACTCCTAGTGTCTTTTATTGGAAGATGGTATTCGGAATCAAGATCTATATTCTGGATATGTTTGTTGCTACTGAGATGCTTTTGATTCCTATCCTCAGCAGACAGAGCTAGGAAATACATGTGGTATACTGACAGATGTATTTATAGATGTCTGTAATTATTTGTATATGTAACCATCTGTTACATAAGTTAAATATGAGTTTATATTGATGTCCCTGACTCTCATCTAGCACCACATGGTTAATTCTAGTCTTTTCTTATCTGTAACTTCTCACTCCAATCTTAAGAAACCTGGATCCCACTATACATCATCTATTTGCTTATTTGCTCAATCCCAATATACATGTATAGTGTTGCCAGAATTGTTAACCTATACTCCCGTGGGAAACAACTTTATTAACTAGAGTACAGTGCTTATGCATAGTTTCTTTAATCCTTAGTTTTATAGTCTCTACTTATCTTCTAATTTACTTAGGTTAAATTTTCTCTCACTCCCTTCAATGAAGTTATACCATACATCTGTAATACAGTTAGATTCCTTTGTCACAATATGCATTCCATTATGAAGCCCACAACAGCCAAATTGATTTTTTCAAATTGCATTCATTAAGGTCTTGCTTTTTGTGCTGTAAGGTTCTATGAGTTTTGACAAGTGTATATTCCCCAGTCTTTTACATGTATTTAAAATCTCATCGATATTAGAATTATTTTGTATATTCAATATTCATTTTCATTTGACCACGTATTTACACTCTTCTTTCCTAAGCAAATTTACAAATAAAACAACCCCTGGGTTTTTATGTATAGAAACTGGTCTTATTGTGTAGATTGATAGCTGATTTGAAGCTTGAGGCACAGGCTGGGTCACAAGCATCATAATGTCAGCCTGTCAACTATCACATTTCTCAAACACAGCATCCGGTTACTTTGGACAGGGACTGGCCTGCTGGAACCTGACAGTTCAGTCACTGCCAGCAGTCTTATAATAGCTGACGGAAATTGCAAACAGTAACCTTTTCATTTAACACAGAGAAAGATTCTGTCCAAAAACCTAAAGCCTGAGAGACACCAAAAAAGATTTCGCTCAAGTCAAAGTTAAAGTTCTGGTTTTATTTTTATCTTATTTTTTAGTCTTTTTTCTTTTTTTTTTTAAATTAAAGGGTGTTTGCAACCAAGTGGATTGTTTGCAAACAACAATACTAAGAACCCTGAAACCAAGAGCCCTGTGATTAAAAGTCCCGTGTCAACTGCTTTGCCTCCAGCATTAACATCTACATAAGGCCATTCTGATGACATAGGAGTGAAAGGGTACCCTTTTATCACTGGACTACACGAAAGTGACAGGAAGAAATTAGCAGTAAAGGCTTTCAGAAGAATGTTTGCCTCTTGGGTATAACTAAGCAACCTCTGAGAAAGTCAGCGGTATTTCAACACTTGAGTACCATGCTTTGCTAGGTTATTTCAGACATTACAAGTAATGTATTGTTTAGTTGTACCCATGTACACCATTAAATGCATCACAGTGTGGCGTGGATTCAGCAAGTTTTAGTCATAACATGCCAGCTGGAGAATATTAAGGGGGGAAAATCTGTTTTCAATTTCTGCTTAATGTTCTGGTGAAAATAATGTAAGTCACTTCTGTGAAAGTATTTACCTTCCAAACACTCTAACTACTCTTCAATAATATAGGTACTAAAAGAGAGTTTTCAGTAATTTAGTGTTTGCTCACTCCCTCTACCTTACTCAGCTTTTGCATTCCTTTCTTACTCTTCATTGATGCATATACGTTTCAACATGTTTCTTTTACTTCTAGAGTTAACCTTAACACTAGACTGACATTGGCAAGTTTACGGAGCAACAAAAGTGTCTTTGTAGGCAAGAATTATACAAACACTGTGACTGTATTTTGCAATCGTTTTCCTGAACATTTTATGGCTATTTAAGCCTCATGGTGGTCTTTCACAATAAGTACTGTGGACTATGAAAAAAATGTGTAAGTTTCATTTTTGCCATTAAAAATAATTTTCATTTGCTTTGCTGCCTCAATCATTAAAATCTACCCAGAGGGATTCCTCCTCATCTACTGAGCATGTCTACTAAGTACTGCTCCATATTTAACTCGCTCTTAGATCACACCATGGCTTGAGAATTCTTTTAATCTCTTTTCCATTTATAACTGTACTGCTTGACCTTTTTTCAGCAAGGTGTCTTGTATATAAAATGTCAGTGAGAGGATTACAGACATGGGACAAAGACATAGTTTAATTAAAAAAGGTCCTGTGAGATTGAAAAAGGTTACTGGCCTAGATCACAAATATTTAATGCCAGATGACTATTTATGAGGTTAAAATAAAAAAAAAAAAGAAAAGATTTACTGGCCATTTGTAGTTGATCAACCATTAAATTTACAAAGATTCGATTATACTTCTGATGAAAATGTTTGCTTTGTATTTACAGTAAATTAAAATGTCTAAGCTATGAGCTATGCCAGTTATAAAATAAAAATTAATTCAAATTCCCTATAAGTGAGACAATATAACAGAGCTATATAGACTTGATTATTTTTCATGTCGAAGTTTGAATATTTAAAAACTCATTCATTGTTCCAAAGTCACGATATGAAGCTATGTATGGATTGATTAAACCCAAGGCATCCATGTAACAAATGGCTTTCCCACTCATTTATCTTTCCATCCAACCTCATGTATATCTACACATATAAAAGTCAAAATATTGAACACCAGTTATTTAACCACTGATTTGAAAAGGATGCCAATTATTCAGAAGGGATACCCAAACAATCAAAAAAGGATACTACTATTAAAATCTAGTTTGACTAAAATGTGTGAAGCCAGCATAATACACAAACATACAAACACACACACACAGACACACACACACAACCTGTCAACATGAAGCTGAAGCTATGTCAACAACTAGTAATTCAGCAAGGAGGATCTTTCTTTGACTTCAGAATTTGATACTAAACCTATACTCCTTAATGATTATAATAGTACATGGGGATGTTGAAGAATGCTAGAGAAAGGTACCAGAAGTTTCATTTAAACTCTAGAATTAGCAGTCTTATAATGTTCTGAAACTAACAATCGAAACTCCTATTCACTAATAAGACTCAAAAGCTTCCAAGCACCAAACATTTCACCTGAGCATTAAGACAGCCCTGGGCTGGGACTTCCCTGGTGGCACAGTGGTTATGAATCCACCTGCCAATACAGGGGACACAGGTTCGAGCCCTAGTCCTGGAAGATGCCACGGAGCAACTAAGCCAGTGTGCCGCAACTACTGAGACTGCGCTCTAGAGCCTGCGAGCCACAAATACTGAGCCCGCGTACCACAACAACTGAAGCCCACATGCCTAGAGCCCGTGCTCCACAACAAGAGAAGCCACCGCAATGAGAAGCCTGCACACCACAATGAAGAGTAACCCTGCTCACAGCAAGTAGAGAAAGCCTACGTGTGGCAACAAAGACCCAACACAGCCAAAAATAAATAAATAAAATAAAAAAAGAAAGTCCTGGGCTGCAGTTGTCCAACTTGAAATAAAGATCAAGTTTCCTTAAACCATGAATTAGGGATCTCATTCTTCTTTGCAACCACCTCACGGTATTAACTCTGATCAAACATTTCTTCAGGTGGATGAGAGTTTGCAATTCTTCTGCTGGAGATACTCAAGTGCTTTGTGGACTTATAGAAGGCAAGTTTTGATGTTTTTACATGACTCCAAATTCAAAAATTTAAAAACTCAGATGAAACTCCATAATTAGCATTATATCTATATTTGGATGTTTCAGGTATGTGAATGTTTTAGCCATAGAAGCACCAAGAAGAGCAGCTATAGGAGAAAAATAAAACAAAATAAAACAAAACAGTTTCAATAAATCTGATCCATTCAGTGTCTGCATGAAATATACCCAGGAGGAAATTTCTCATGGTAATCAGGATAAAAGAATGTATTTACTTATTCATTCATTCATTCAACAGATATTCAATTTAATTGGTAATTACTATGTGTCCAGCACTGTGCCAAGTGCTAGGGATAAAATGGTGAACTAAAACATGTATATTTCCTGTTCTCATGGAATTAAGAGTTTGTTGAGGGTGAAGGAGGGACAGATTATTGTCAGAAAAATCATACTAATAAAAGTGTAATTACAAACTCTGGTACATGATACCAAATAAAAAGTACTCTATGAAATCCTGTAATGAAGGAAGTTGATTTAGATCGTGGGGTGAGGGGAGTACTAGGAGTCAGTGGTCAGAGAAGGCTCAAGGGTGAGACAGTTATCTGAAAACCATGGAAACTCCTAAGACTTCAGGAGAAGTAACCTTTGTACAGACACTTTTACCACTTAAGAATCACAAGTCTTATACAGAAAAATAACCCCACTATGATGAAGCATTAGCAGAGGCAACACACAAGAAACTGAGGTCCCCAAAATCTGGACTGATAAACAACCTTAAATATTATAAACTAAGTATTTTAAAATAATCTAAAAATATCAACACAGGAATGGAAACCATAATGTATGATAGGATACCATAAGCATAGACAGGAAAATTTGAAAAAGAAGGACCAATCAAAATTTTTAAGTTCATTAAAGAAATAAAATAATTTAATGGAAGAGTTAAACAGATTAGGAACTGCTCAAATGATGTTAGTAAACAGGAAGCTGGATCTGAAGAAATCACTTAATAGATATAAAAAGCAACAATTTTGGGGGCTGGTGAGTCCCAAGTCTGCAGGGCAGGCTGGCAGGCTGAAGACCCAGGGAAGAGTTGATTTGCAGTCCTGAGTCAGAGACAGTCTAGAGGCAGAATCTCTTCCTCCTCAAATGATCTCAGTATTTTTTTTTTTTTTGCGGTACGCAGGCCTCTCACTGTTGTGGCCTCTCCCGTTGCGGAGCACAGGCTCCGGACGCACAGGCTCAGCGGCCATGGCTCACGGGCCACTCCGCGGCATGTGGGATCCTCCCGGACCAGGGCATGAACCCGCGTTCCCTGCATCGGCAGGTGGACTCCCAACCACTGCGCCACCAGGGAAGCCCGATCTGTTTTTTTCTTAAGGCTTTCAGATGAGTGAATAAGGTCTACACAAATTAGGCAGAGTAATCTGCTTTGTCAAAGTTTACTGAGTTAAATGTTAATCATATCTAAAAATTATCTCACAGCAACATCTAGACTGTTTTTTCACAAAACCACTGGGTACCTTAGTATAGCTAAGTCGACACATAAAATTAACCATCACAATGAGTGAATATTGAAAGATGTGGAGGATAAAGTGAGAAAACCCTACACCCATCTGAAAGGTGATGTAGAAAGAGAGATAGGGAATTAGGAGTGAATCAATATCCAAAGCAATATTGCCTGAAAGTTTGTCAAAATTGAAAGAAAACATGAGATTTTAGATTGAAGTGGCACACGAATTCAGAGCAATAAAATAAAATAAAATCCATAACTAGTCATGTTGTTATGAAACTGCAGAACATAAAAGGTAAAAAGAAAATATTCCAAGGTTTCAGAAGAAAATACCAACCATCTAGTAAAGAAAGGTAATTAGAATGAGAGCAGACTGCTTATTGGCATCAAGAGCTATATAAGGTAATGGAAAGATACCTACCAAAAGCTCAGGAGAAATCAGTGAACAATTAGCTTTTATACCCAGCTAAATTACTGGTTAAGAAAGAAGGTAAGATAAAAACATTTTTTTCAGACAAAGTCTGAGCGCTTTTTCAACCTGTGGGCTTCGCTGAAAGAAATATTAAATGATGCAGTTAAGTACCAAAAAAGAAAGAAAAAAGAATTCTGAAGAAAAAAACTAGGATGCAAGAAACAATTCTCCCAAAGAAATTTTAAATATTTTGGTAAAACTAAATAAGCTTTAATTGAAAAAAAAATTTTTTTGAAGATTTTAAAAGCAAGTAGTATCTAAAATACTAGACAACTAACATAAAAGAGGGGAAGGATAAGTTAGAAATTAAAATTTTCTAATCTTTTTGAGAGGATATTATTTAATATTATTTATGATATTATTTATTGCTAAATTTTGTTCTGTCAAGAGGGAATGTTAAAAACAAAAGGACAACTGCTATAAAAATGAAAATAGAACACATTTCTAAACTAGTAGAGGAATAAAAGAGAAATTAGAAAACGAGCAGAAAGAATAAGCAAGAAAGCACGTAAAATAGTAAACAAAATAAGGTGGTGGAAATAAGTCCAGATATATCATAATATCAAAAAATGTAACTAGACTGATAAAATATTAACTTTATTCATCATATTGTATTTGTTTAATCTAGCTTTGTCTCATGAGAATACCTAAGCATCAAAACACAGCAAGGCCAAAAGTAAAGAGATGGTAAATGATATACTGAAAAATACTAAACAAAGAAAGCTACTGTTGCTATGTTAATTTCAAATAAAACAAATGTTAAGTTTAGCCCATGGAATAACTAGCCCCTTGAATAATCTTAAGTCACCGTATTTATATTTGCTGGAAGAAAATTAGTAATTGAATTTATTAAGCTGCTAACTTCTGGGCACTCTGAGAGGTTCTTAGGAAACTTTCAGGACAGCATCTTAGGAAATGTCATTCTGTTCCTAAACATTTTTATATACTAATATACAGCCAGGTAGAGTGTTGCTCTGGGACAGTATGATATATTTGGATGCCTTCTCAGCCCTTTGAAACTTCGTATTGGCTTACAGGACCCAGTGCTTACTCTCTGATTTAGAAAAATAAGCTAATATTTAAAATTTATAATTAAAAATAAAAAATAACGGGCCACATACAGGTTTTTGTGTAGAATGAGAGCTATATCCTATGTATCTGAGACATTTGGATTAGTGCCTGGATGATGAGTTTAGCTGTTAATGCTGTGGGACTTCTGACTGCAATTCAGGCTACCTACCACTAGATGGCACGTTGCTTATTTGCAAAGAGCAAGCATCTCAAACCCATCCAACAAGTAGTCATAAGAAGGCAAGTTGCTTAATATTATAGATAGAAGGGTGATGATCATACATATACATAGATGATAGACAGATGATAGAGATATTCTACTTGTCAATAGAATAAATATGAATTAAATATTAGTTACATACTTAAGAGTTAAAATCAAGTATAATAATATCAATATAGTCTAATTAAAAGAGATTGGAGTAAAGAATGTAGGCTCTAGACTTTGCATCACTACAAATGTGATTTTTAGATGAGTCATGTGACCACTCTGGACTTCTATGTCCTATTAAATGAAGAACTAGGTGATTTCTAAGATCCTTTTCCAGTGCTGCAATTCCATAATACCATTTGAGGCAATATATGAAAAAAAAAACAATTAAACTTATTCAGGCATCTGGTGAAATTTATATTTTCTTTTAAAATTTGTTTCATTTACTGTTTTACAAACACTATTTTAATTTTTAGAAATTCCAGATATTTGGCGACCTCAGCCTATGCTAGTCTCATCTGTGTTTGGATTTTATAAGCTCTCATTTTATCTGTATCTCTGATCCCTCATCTGTAAATTGAAAATAATAGAACTTGCTCCAATGGTTATGTGAGAATTAAAAGATATATGTAAAGCATCAAATACATGGGCACAGGTTGACATGCACTTTGTAGAATTTGATTTTTTAATATTTAGAGAAAAAATGTTCAGAGATAAAATGAAATTCCAGTGATACAATCTCAAACAAGCCTGATTAGGTATACAGAAAGGGATGGAGCTACTCAACTTGCTCTCAAAGGAGCCCAGAAATGAAAGGGACAAGGAAAATTTGTTTCCATGATCTTTTTAAAAAAGTATTTATTTATTTATTTGGCTGTGCCGGGTCTTAGTTGTGGCATATGGGATCTTTAGCTGTGGCATGTGAACTCTTAGTTGCGGCATGTGGGATCTAGCTCCTGGACCAGGGATCAAACCTGGGCTCCCTGCACTGGGAGTGCAGAGTCTTTAGCCACTGGACCACCAGGAAAGTCCTCCATGATCTTTTAAAGTAAAATGAAGTAAGTTTTGAAAAGAAAATAAGGAGTAAAATATCATTTAATTGAACATATGTAAAAACAAAATTAATTAGGTGAAGATCAATATTAGTTATCAGTGTGATAAAGCTGCCCAACAGGCTGATGTTACTTTAGACTCTATTAACAGAAGTGAGTCTACAATGAGGGAGGTGCTAGTTCTATCCTGTTCATCTCAGGTCACTTCTCAAGTAGAATATTGTGCTTGGTTCTAAGTGCAAACACTATCAAAAGTTTACTGGCTGTCATACTTTAGGATATAGATACCCATGACCTGGATGGGGGGGATAAGGGCATTCCAAGGAAATAAACCAATTGTGGGCTTGAGAGAGAAAGTCCACTTTGGTGGTCATGGTTTACTATTTGAAGGTCTAAGACAAGATCAATAGTCAAAACTGGGGGGTAGGTAAGGTTGCCAGATAAAATACAGGTCACCCAGTAAAATTTGAATTTCTGATAAACAATACATATTTTTGCATGGAACATATACTAAAATTATTTGTTGTTTATCTTAAATTCAAATTTAACTGGGTATTCTGTATTTTTATCTGCTAACTTTGGCAAACCTAGGGGGGTGATTTAAGGAAAGGCATGTTCAATGAACAGAAAACACAATGATAAGAATTTCAGAAGGGAGATAGTTAAAATCCACATTAGTGAATGCAATACTGTGGCAAAATGTCAGTCTGTCATTATTTAATTGATATCAGTATAAGTATTTTATTGACAATGGTCAGAATTTATAAAATTAAAAATCATTGACATTTAATATAGTTTAAGTACTAAAACTTTTGGAAAAGTTCCTCTGTTGCTACCAGCCTGGCTATGTTCACATGCTCTTCAGTTTTCTGTGCCAGGGGTCTATTCCAGCTGGGTATCTGCAAAGCACAGCTGTTGGGTTCAGCTCCTTCCCACCCTCTTAAGCTCCCTTGAGAGAGCCTTTGGGAACATTGTGCAGGAACAGCCAGTACTCTCTGGCACCTACTCAGCTGCCTGTCTGACAGCCTGTCCTGCCTGGGACCTTACTCCTTCTTTTCCCTAGAGGAGATTGGAGGGACCTCAGAGCTCACATTTGGCAGTTCCTGAGTGCCAAAGAGGGAGGCGGGGTGCTTTGTGCTTAAGGTGCCAATGCTGGAATGAATGCAAGGAGGCAAGGAAGGGGGATGAGAAAGATTAGAGTGAACTACTAAAGGTGAATGAAACTGCTGACTGATGCCTAAAACAAGGATTCACAAAAGTGAGCAATGCACTTTTAAATATAAATGATTCATAGGATACCAGAGTACCGAAAACAGACAGAAATCCAGCGGCAGGAAATTCTGAGAGCAAAGTATAAGACACTAGCAATATCAACTGATAACTGTAATGCTGAGAAATTTTATAGCTTCTAAAGATAAGTGAGATAAGTACACAGATACTTACACCTATCAATTTTAGGTAACTGTGTTATTCAGGGTTCTCCAAATAAACAGAACCAATCTCTATGTAAAGAGATTTATTATAAGCAATTGGCTCATGTGATTATGGATGCTGAGAAGTCCAAAATCTGCAATGTGGGACAGCATGTTCAAGACCCAGGAGAATCAGTGGTGTGGATCCAGTCCTAAGGCTGGCAGACTGGAGACTGAGAGAATCAACGGAGTTGTTCCAGTCTGAAGGCCAACAGGAGGAGGCCCAGGAGAACTTATAGTACAGATGAAGACAGAAGGCAGTTTGCTGGAGAATTCCCTCTTACTCAGGGAGGCCAGTCTTTTAGTTCTATAGTTCCTTCAACTGACTGGATGAGACCCACCCATACTATGGAGGACCATCTGCTTACTCAAAGTTCACCATTTTAAATGTCAGTCTCATCCAAAATCATCCTCCAAGTTGACAGGTTAAGTTAACCATCACAGTAGGTACATACCACATTTTGTTTACCTATTCATCTATGGATGGACATTTGGATTGTTTCCACCTTTTGGCTGGTGAATAATACAGTTATGAACATGTTGTAAAAATACCTGTTTGAGTCGCAGCTTTCAGTTATTTGGGATATACACCCAGAAGTGGATTTGCTGGATCATATGTTTAATTTTCTGAGGAACTGGCAAACTGTTTTCCACAGTATCTACATCATTTTATATTCCCACCAGCAGTGTACAAGTATTCCAATTTCTCCACATTCTGGCCAACACCTATTATTTTCTGTTTTTGTTCGTTTCTTTGTTTTGGTTTTTTTTAGAATAGCCATTTTAATGGGCTTGAAGTGGTATCTTACTGGGGTTTTTATTTTCATTTCCCTATCATTAGTCAATATTGAACATCTTTTCACATGCTTATTAGCCATTTGTATATCTTTGAAGAAATACTATTTAAGTTCTTTGTCCATTTTACAATCAGGTATTTTTTGTAGGTGAGTTGAAGGAGTTCTTTATATATTTTGAATATTAATTCCTTATCAGATTATGACTTACAAATATGTTCCCCCATTCTGTGAATTGCTTTTTTTGCTCTCTTAATAGTGTCCTTCGATGCACAAAAGTTTTTATTTTCCATTAAGTCCAAATTTATTTAGTTTTCTTGTGTTGCCTGTACTTTAGTATCATATCCAAAAATGTCATGAACTTTTCCCCTGTGTTTTCTTCTAAAAGTTTTGTAGTTTTGGGTCTTATGTTTATGTCCTTGATCCATTTTGAGTTAATTTTTGTATATGGTGTAAGGTAAGGGCCCAACTTCATTCCTTTGCATGTGGATATCCAGTTTTCCTAGTGCCACTTGTTGAAAAGACTGTCTTTTCCCAGGGTTGAATTTTATTTTTAAATTTTTTTTATTTTTAACATCTTTATTGGAGTACAAACTTACAATGTTGTGTTAGTTTCTGCTGTATAACAAAGTGAATCAGCTATACATATACATATATCCCCATATCCCCTCCCTCTTGTGCTTCCCTCCCACCCTCCCTATCCCACCCCTCTAGGTGGTCACAAAGCACCAAGCTGATCTCCCTGTGCTATGCAGCTGCTTCCCACTAGCTATATATTTTACATTTGGTAGTGTATATGTGTCCAGGCTACTCTCTCACTTCATCCCAGCTTATCCTTCCCCATCATCATGTCCTCAAGTCCATCCTCTACATCTGTGTCTTTATTCCTGTCCTGCCCCTAGGTTCATCAAAACCATTTATTTTAAATTATTTTTTTAGATTCCATATATATGCGTTAGCATACAGTGTTTTTCTCTTTCTGACTTACTTCACTTTGTATGACAGACTCTAGGTTCATCCACCTCACTACAAATAACTCAATTTCATTTCTTTTTATGGCTGAGTAATATTCCATTGTATATATGTGCTACATCTTTATCCATTCATCTGTTGATGGACACTTAGGTTGATTCCATGTCCTGGCTATTGTAAATAGTGCTGCAATGAACACTGTGGTACGTCTCTTTTTGAATTATGGTTTTCTCAGGGTATATGCCCAGCAGTGGGATTGCTGGGTTGTATGGCAGTTCTATTTGTAGTTTTTTAAGGAACCTCCATACTGTTCTCCATAGTGGCTGTATCAACTTACATTCACACCAACAGTGCAAGAGGGTTCCCTTTTCTCCACACCCTCTCCAGCATTTACTGTTTGTAGATTTTTTGATGATGGCCATTCTGACTGGTATGAGGTGATACCTCACTGTGGTTTTGATTTGCATTTCTTTAATGATTAGTGATGTTGAGCATCCTTTCATGTGTTTGTTGGCAGTCTGTATATTTTCCTTGGAGAAATGTCTATTTAGGTCATTTTTGGATTGGATTATTTTTTTTTTTTTGATATTGAGCTGCATAAGCTGCTTGTATATTTTGGAGATTAATGCTTTGTCAGTTGCTTCATTTGCAAATATTTTCTCCCACTCTGAGGGTTGTCTTTTGGTCTTGTTTATGGTTTCCTTTGCTGTGCAAAAGCTTTTAAGTTTCATTAGGTTCCATTTATTAAATTTTGTTTTTATTTCCATTTCTCTAGGAGGTGGGTCAAAAAGGATCTTGCTGGGATTTATGTCAAAGAGTTCTGCCTATGTTTTCCTCTAAGATTTTTACCCCAGGGTTGAATTTTAGAAGTGGAAAAATCAAGAAGAAATCTAACCTGAGGCTAAGTAAGACCAATTTCCAACTGATAAAAGATCTAACTTCTCAATGATATTGGAAAACTTACTAATTGTTAATTGCTTTTCTCAGTCAAAAAACAATCACATATGTAATTTAAATTAGTGTCAATTTTATGCTGGATATTACACTTATACTTTTGCTCTAAAACAGCTATAGGTAATATTCTGCATATATTTTCCTAAATTATTATTGTCTATTTCATACTTAACTGAATCCTCCTAACTTGTTTGTTACTTTCAGAGGATCGTATTTTTCAGCTTGTTTTTTTCCTATGAATCTTTTTTTTTCTATCAAATCCATTCTTTAAGCTCTCAAGGTCAATTAGAATAGTTTTCTCATTTTAACTAACATACACTGAAACTCCTACCTTTAGATCATCTGCAAAAATGCATTAGTGGGTTATACTCCCTCTCTAGAGCCATTAATGAAGATGATGAAATCATTAGCTTAAGAGATAATTCCAAAGAGTGACAGATGTACAACAGCTCTTTACGCTGATGATATCTAGTTCTAGCAGAAGCTTTATAAAGCCACTGATCAAACGTTGAAGTTGCCCCAAATGTAAAGATTGGAGAGGCATAGAGTACTTAAGATTAATTAAATAAATTTATTTCTCAGACATTTATATACCAACCTCATTTTAGTTTATGGAGTTCAGCTGGTCTACCAGATTCTTCCTCTCAGAGACACTGCAGTGACTATGTTTGCTCTTATAACTTTGTCCTCAAAGGACGAAATAATTTGCCTTGTTAACAATGGAGTCTCATCTTGTTTAAGAAAATAAAGGATAGCACAGTATTTGCCTATTGCTAAGCTTATTGGTGGTAGTGTATTTGAAAGGACAGTGAAAAAAATGAGAACCTGAAATTGTGTACATTTTTTCAGCTGCTTAGTTTTTTAAATATACATCAGTAAGCCCTTGCAAAGGAAACTTCAAAGTTCAGTTCAGTACAATCCACTTGTGTTTGTTATCAGAGTAACTGTATTTTAAACAGTTAATAAAATGTATATTTAACCGAGAAGGTTGAGGCACAGATATATGCATGAATTTAACTCTGCAACTTCTCTGAATGTGAAGTTCAGTAGTCGTAAGTTCACCTATTCTGGTTTTAAAAATCTATCTAGGGCTTTCCTGGTGGTGCAGTGGTTGAGAGTCCACCTGCCAGTGCAGGGGACACGGGTTCGTGCCCCGTTCCGGGAAGATCATGCCGCGGAGCGCCTAGGCCAGTGAGCCATGGCCGCTAAGCCTGCGCGTCCGGAGCCTGTGCTCCACAACGGGAAAGGCCACAACAGTGAGAGGCCTGCATACCGCAAAAAAATATATATATACTTAGCGGGTAGGGGTGACAATATTTGCAGTATTTCTATTGTAGTGAGAAATCAGCAAATAAGAAATCTTACATGCACATATTCAGAAGTCAACATTATTATATGCCAAGCACATGTTTTAGCAACCTCAAAACTTTTCTTTTAAATTTTATTTTAAAAATCAGCACAGAAAGCCAGAGTCTTAGCCTAAAATTTTAAGCAACAAGAAAACTAAATATGAACATAGATAGGACTCTGAAATATGCTGTAATCCCTCTGGGATCATGAAACAATACAAATAAATCAAATATATAGCTAGATTAATTCAGGTTATGATGTTTAACAGATAAAGTCCATGACAAGTCGGTTATAAAATTATTGGCACATTAAAATATTTCAATAGTCAGAGTGGGATTAAAGCTAATTTGCAATTGGTAGTAATGAGTTCAGAATTTGCTTTATCATGAGAAAACTAAAATACACTAGAAAGGCAATGCAATATAATGAAATAGTGACACAGGGATTCCCTGACTTAATAAATTAATTGAAAGAATCTACAGGCAGAGTGAGCATTTATTATAAAAGGCTTGTATACAGAAGAAAAGAGATAAACATACTCTAATGGTTTGTTAAATAAATAAGAATTTTATAATATGTAAGTAAACCTGAAAAATGAGGTATAATCTTGCATCTGATTCTGATTTATATAAACTTGCTATTTCCATTGGAATGTTGAAATACTCACATATTTTAGGTAGATATTGACAGTTGAAGAAGAGAAAGGAGCAGTGAATAGAGATTTAAAGTCCCATATTTAAAAGCAAGGCATTATCTATTTTATTCCTATTTAAACTAATCAAGGGGGGCAGTACCATAACTTGCACATAACAGCACTATAATTTGCACATAGCTGACATTTAATAAATATTAATTGAATGGATAAATAAAAAGCAGCACTTATTTCTAACACAGTTTTGTAGCCTTAAGGTTGTTAATTTAGAAATTAACTTGTATTCTTAATACCTGACTATCCCAGTAAAAGAAGTACAATTAAAAAGAGTGAACCTCTCCCCTTCAGTTTTTCCCTCACTCCCTTCTTTCTTTTAGATCTCAATGCTGGCATGTAGTGCCATTTGGAAATGGATTCTCATGTTTTGATTAGTTTTTATTAACTGGCCATTTGACACGTACCTAAATTATAGTTGAAAAGTAAATAGAAAGTCACCTATTTACTGACAGATTCTGACACTTGAAATGTGGAGTAGTTCTCAGGTGACAGAAGGAGAAAAACTGCTATGAGAGACAAGTAACATTTACTATTTAGTTCCATTCTTTTTGTTTGTTTGTTTGTTTTGGTCATCCATCCCTATTTGAACTGGCAGCTTAGAAGTGTTAAATAAGAATTTACCCGTTTGGGGCTTTAGTTAACAATCTAGGGTCATGCAGATGCTTTTGTTTTGGTTGAAAAATCTAGATAAGAATAGAAAAGGAAAATAGAAGAAATCCCAAGGATTCCTACTTTCTTTCTCTTTTCATCCTTCATGTGGTAAAATTAGTTTAGCTCTCAGGTCAAAGACCATAGCCCCCCAAAATCTTAGATATCTAGCCTGAAGTAAAAGAGAAAAACACACGAAGTAACTTTTCTTATACCAACTCCATACAGACCAAATAAAATTAGACAATAATACAGGATAATCATGGACAATACTGTCACCCTGTAATTTTTGACAAATTTTGTCTTGTGAAATTCATCCTGAATTTCATTCTGTGGCAGTCATCTTTTAAAAATAATAATTTTCAAAGTTCAAGAAAGATTTTAAAGTCACTTAGATCTGCTTAAAATATTTCCCCATCCTTCTTTCTTGGTTTCATTGACTATATCAGTCAGTCAAGTTCAACAGATTTATTTTCCAAAGAAATATCTGAATAGCTTATTTTTATAAACCAAGCAACCAATTTTCACACTCATATCTATTGTGAAGGACTAATTTTTGATTATGTGTAAAAATCTATGGCAAGTGAATAAAAAGACATACATATTCTTTAAATAGTAAAACATGCACATTCAAAATAAAAGGGGCAAACTGATTATCAGGAAAGTATGTTTGATTGACTTGGGATTTAAATATTAATATACTAAAATATAGAAAAATTTAGACTTATTTTAAAAGCCGACCAAGACACGTGCATAATTAAAGATTTTAATTATGCTTGTTATAGAAATTAAAATACTTGGAATAAAAAAATACTCAATAATGCCAAATGAAATATCAGCACAAATTATAATTGTTTATTTTTCGATTATGTTCTGGTGCTATTGTCATGAATCACACATTCTTAAAGCACAATTTGTCCTTATGGAGTATAAGATTCTCCTAAAATTACAATGCATGTGCTATGATGAGTTCTTTCCTCCAGAGGGCAGTGCAATACAAACTCAGAGGGCACAAAGTGCACCAAAAAACCAAACATTAAGTAATTTCATTTTATTCCAGTGGTAAGGACAGTATAGCAAAATTTCTAGGATCTGCTATAATGCCAAAACACCTGACTGCAAGATAGAAAGTGTTGCCAATCATCCAATTAGTTTGACAATGTGTCAATCAATTCAATTTCTTTAATGGAAATTGTTTTTTAAAATAAATTAATTGACTAAGTTGATCCTCTGTTGGTTGAACACAGCATCAGTAGATTTTTTTAAAGAAGATAGTTGACAAAAATGTTCCTGGGACTCTTAAAGACTTTGATTCACATTGTATGAGCACCTTAAAAAAGAAGTATTCTTCTAATTCCCCTATACAATGGAAGGTACACGCTTGATTTTATGAACTAACTTTTTCTTGCTTATGGCTCTCCAAAAACTTTTCCAAAGCTACAAGTTAAATCTACTTACAGCATATTATAAACCAAATAGAATTTTTATACTCTCAAGAATAGTTCTTGCAAAACTCCTAAGACCTTTGCACTACTATTGAGAACTATTCAGCAAATGCCAAGTGATATTAAACTTCAAACTCTAGGCACCCAAGGTAAGGACATTAACCAACCTCTAACATCATGCTAAAGACTTAAAATACTTGCCAGGTTTTTCATATATATTATATCATTTAATCCTTACAACAGTCCTATTTTCCTTCCTCATTTTACAGATGAGGGAACTGAGTCATAAAATTAAGCAAATGGTCAATGTTTCACTGCTCTTTGGTGGGAGAATCAGAAAGAAAATTCTGTTTTTTTTCTAATGCCAAGCCTTTAACCATTATCTTACTTTTCTCTCAGTTTTGGAGTGATTAGTATTATGATGTGATTAGCAGTATGCTCTAAACACCTTTGGTTAAGTCCAGTGTCACGTAAACTTCAAAGAGGATATATCACCATGGAGGTAACTGAGTCACATGTGCTCTACAAATTTGTGTTAAGAGAAAATTTTAACAGTGGTTCTCAAAGTGCTGTTTCAGATCGCAGCATCCTGGGAACTCACTAGAAAGGCTATTTCTCATGCTCCATCTCAGACCTGCTGATTCAGAAGCTGGAGCTGGGAACTACCTGACAATTTGTGCTTTAACAAGCCCTGCAGGTGATTCTTATGTTTGCAGAGTTTGAGAACCACTAGTATATACATCATGGCTAAGACGGTTTCTTGCCTCCAGCCAGACCATATGGATTTTAACCCTGGTTCTACCACTTTTAGCTATATGACTTAGAGCAAGTATCTTAATGTTTTTGAATCTCAGTTTCCTCATTTGTAAAATGGGGTTAATAATAGTCAATTCATATGGTTAAGAATGTTGTATTAAATGGATAATACAAATAAAGAACTAGTGTCCAGCGCACAGAAGTGGTGCCATAAAGGTTAGTTATGGTTATTATTTAAATATATATATACATGTAGATCTTGAAAAGATATATACCTATATCTGTCTATATATGTGTACTTACATAGACAGATCTTGAAAAGCAAAACCCCCAAATGTCTTAGTGTCTTTTATTCACTGTATTTTTCAAACATAAAATTAAACAAATTTAGGTTTGTAGTGAAGAGTTTAACTCTGTCTTTGATATTTGATTTTAACAGTTTCCAACCCCCAACCCTGTCTTTTCTCCTCTAGCCCCACATTTGGGAAAACCCATAAGAAAGCCAGGATGTAGCAAGTTCAAATTACACAAGAGGAATCCTCACTCTATTGCTGCCCCCTAACTACAATGAAATCAAAGTTAGTGTCCTCCCTACTCTTGCAAGCCATTTTCAGACCTGCTGGAGAGCCTTCCCTGCTGTCCCCAGAAAGCCCCATTTTGTGCATAATAAATCTCTTCATACCCTCTTGGTATGTGTATGTGTGGCATTACCACTCCACATTCAGATCAAATTTTTAAGTGGGTCGTTGATCCCATTCCCCATGGAGCAACCACAGACCAAGTTTGAGATCTGTCTTTCTGATGCACTTCTCCAAATTCATTCATGCCTTTGCTCCCTTTGAAATAGAAAGCTCATCTGACGGATATGGAAATTCATTTTTTGTTATTGTTTTAATACAATTTTCTCCCAAATTATGAAAATCCTATAAACTAGAGATAATTAAAAAGTCTAGGGCATATCTTCTCTTATAGTAAAAATATTCTGAAAAACTCTCATGGGAACCCATTTTCACATTTAATCCTTCAGTAAGCTTCAAATATTCTTTGATTGAGGACTTTCACTTTGATTAGCCTCCATTTTCAGAGACCTACTTTATGAAGAAGAACTTTCAGGTGTGATGCAGTAACAGGACAGAGAACCACAATGCGGAATTCTTGCTAAAAAGGCTTTGAGCTTGAATCTAATAGATTTCTGCATCTGATCACAGATTAATAAGAAACAGAAGATAGAAGTGGAACATGTTAAAGAATACCACAAGAATAGTTAGTCAGATTCAGAATGTAGGAAATTTTACAGCACACATGACCCAATTTCTGCAATAAATACACATAATTAAAAGAGAGAATTGTTATCGATTAAAATGTGGTATATACATACATGGATATATTATTCAACTTTCAAAAAGAAGGAAATCCTACCATATGTGACAACATGGATGAACCTTGAGGACATAATGCTAAATGAAATGAACAGGTCACAGAAGGACAAATACTGCATGATTCCACTGGTTTCAGGTATTTAATGAAAGGTAGCAGAATATTTCACTCCAAAATATTCCTCACTGGATATTTTGGATTATCAGCTCATAAGGATTATTTGAGCTGATTATTTTGAGAAACAGCAGACACAGGAGAAGCTCTGAAAACAGAGTAGAAGTTATCCTTTTGTAAGGGAAATTTACATGTGTAAAGGAAATCTCTGTTTGTGAGGGTGTCTCCCTCTCTACAATAAGAAGAGAAGGATGACTCTAAATCATAAGAGAACCTTACCAATGGAGGAGGCATCAACTTAGATCTGCATAACAAACATTACCTTCCTTGTTTACTGTGATTTTCCTGGTAATGGTTTCCTGTCCCTACCCCTCAAAGTTTCTCTTTTCTCTATTTAGCTGAAGATAATATTTAAAGTGATGGCTTAGCCTACCTCTGAGAGTTACTTATTCTTCCCTGGGCATCTCTCATGTGTACAAAAAATATACAGGTTAATAAATTTCTGTTTGTTTTTCCCTTATTAATCTAAAACACAGCAGTCACAGCTAAGAACTCAGAAAGGTAAAAGGAAATTTATTTTTCTTCCCCATACACTAAAACAGTCAAAGACATGGAAGCAGAGCATACAATGGTGGTTGCCAAGACCTGGAGGGAAGAGGGAAATGGAGAGTTGCTATTCAATTGGTATAAAGTTTCAATTATTCAAGTTGATTAAATTATAGAGATTTGCTCATTGTGCCTATTGTTAACAATACTGTATTGTACACTTAAAATTTTGTTAAAAGGGTAGATCACGTTAAGTGTCCTTACCACAACTTTGAAAAAAGATTTTTTAAGAATACAAAAAATACATATATTTTAAGAGTCACATCAAATAAATGCAATTTGTACCTTGCTTGGATATGATTCAAAACCAGCCAACTGTACAAAGATAATTTCGAGATAGCCAGGGGAAGTTGAAAATGGACTGAATATTAAATAATAAGAAGAAATTGTTAATGTGATAGTATTGCTGCTCAATTTTTTTTTAAAATCCTTATGTGTTAGAGATTCATAGTGAAATGTTTATGGATGAAATAACAGCATGGTGGAATTTGGATTAAAATACTCCATTCAAATAACAAAGAGAGATGAAATAAGGATGTTGATCATTTTTGAAGGTGAGTGATAGGTATGTGGATTTTTATAATTCTCTCTCTACTTTTAAATATGTTTGAAATTTTCCAGAGTCAAAGATTAAAAACATAAATAAGCAAAGGCCTCTTTTTGCCAGAATTCTTTATAAATATTGGGGACTTATTTTTTTTATTTTTTCGGTATGCCGGCCTCTCAGTGTTGTGGCCTCTCCCGTTGAGGAGCACAGGCTCCGACGCGCAGGCTCAGTGGCCATGTTTCACGGGCCCAGCCGTTCCACGGCATGTGGGATCTTCCCGGACCAGGGCACGAACCCGTGTCCCCTGAATCGGCAGGCAGACTCTCAACCAATACGCCACCAGGGAAGCCCAATATTGGGGACTTACTAAAGAATGAACTATGAGTGTGAAATTCATCAACAAAATAACATAGCATTCTCCTAATGTCTGGTGAATTCAAATAAAGGTACAGATAATTCAAAACTTAAAGTAGACTTATCTTTGTTCACAAGACAATGTAAATGAGCAAAGTACAAGGAGTTAGTAAAATAATAGTTTATTCACAAGCCACATGATTTGAGAACTGTGATGAGGAGGACTGTTGAGTCCAAAGTCAGAAGCCATTATTGCCACAAGCAGTATGCCCCTTCTCTTAAAATAAATAAATAAATAAATAAAGTTGGCATTACACAGCCATCTGCTCACATCCCACGCTGTTTACCTGGCTGTTTGCTCTGCTTGTCAGAATAGCATTTGGATATTCCCACCATGGCATGAGGGTCAGGCTACCCACCTGGTGCTAGTGACCCCAGGGTTATTTTTCTTCTGCAGCTAATTTTTTTTTAGCTCATATCAGCTTGGGACTTAGAGAAGTCAGCTGTCCAGTCTCGGCATCTCAGCCAGTCACCTGCTCAGGGAGGCATCCCTTCTGTGTCCCAAGTCCAACTCTATGTTCTTGCCAATTTAGAACTGACAGTACAAAATGTTGATTTGCATGTTACTCATAAATAACTTGGCCATGACATGTAATGTTTACCGACCTGCATCAGCATTTTCCTTACATCAGCCTGACTTGAAAGGGCTAAAACTGATTCAGCTATGCAAGATTTTATTGTTGTTATAGTTGTTATTGTTTCTGTTTATTTGACTATTTCTTTTTTGGTGGGATGAACACTAATGGATATTGTCTAAGATAATGTACATTAAATTTAATCCCATGCTTTTCTAAGTCTTATTAAAATGAATACCCATGGGTTTCTTTGCCAATTCAATTCCATGAGACTGCACTGAATACCTCATACATGCCAAACTTGGGACTCGGTGTATGGGAATACAAAGATCATTAAGACATGATCTCTTTCTTGAGAGGCTTACAGTTAATCTTCTCGGGGTTAGATTGATGGTGGGACATGGTGGATAACAGCCATGTAAACAAATAACTGTGGTAGAAAATGATAAATACATACCAGGAATAGTGTAGGTGATATACAAATAAACAACACTTAGAAGTATCAATGTATTATAAGCCTATGACTTACAAAGGCAAATGATGTGAAAAGAAAAAATGCCCCAAAGTTTCAGGAGTCACATGTTATTCTCATAAATACATCTGAATAAAAAGTTAAAGCTGCAATGTATAACGTGGTAGCCACTGGCCACCTGTGTCTATTTAAATTTGAATTAATTAAAACTACATAAAACAAAAAGATCAGTTCTTTATTGGTCATTAGCCGTATTTGAAGTGCTTAATGTGGTTACTGGTTACTGTATTGAATGGCACAGGCACAGGGCATTTCCATCATTACAGAAAGTGCCATGGTCTATAGCAGTCCCTCTCACTTTAATGTGCAAATGAATTCCCTGGGTATCTTGTTTACATGTTAATTCTGGTCAGAAGGTCTGGGATAGGGTCTGAGATCCTGTACTGTTAATAAGCTCCTGGATGATACTGATGTTGCTGGTCCATAGACCATACTTTGTGTAGCAAAGGTCTATACTATTCTATTAACACTAATAAAGAAGTAATGTTTCAAAGGTTTTTTTCCCCCTAGTTACCTCTGTTAATTGAAGCTAGGGAAAAGTTAAATGATTACTATATTTTTAATAGAAAGAGTTTTTCCTCTCAAAATCTTTGATGTTACATTCTACAATTTAATCATATCCATAATAAGGTCATTTTAAAGACTTTAGCACTGAAACATAAAGTATAACAAAAATATCTTTGTTTTAACTATGCACAATCCATATCCTTCCCCCTCTGATTCTTGGCATTCATGAATCTATAAAAAAAACCCAAACAAATCTCAAATCAGTTTTAAATTGAGTTGAAATTCATTTACCCACCTTAAATATAATTCTAATGTATTTAACTACTGCTCTAATAGTGCCACATGCAGTTTTCTCCTTTGATTACTTCATTTCAAAGTTTTACTTTTCTCAAAATATTTTTTCCTAGTTATTAGAATTATAAGGGATTTCACAAGAAAAAGTAATTTCAACTCAAATAAGAGACTCATTCTTGTTCCTAAAAATAGGGCTGCTATTATTATTTAGGAAGGAATGAGAAATGAAAATAGCCCTAATTCCTTGGTACTAACAGAATGTGTGCCACTTCTATTTCTGCTCCCATTCACTGGCTCTTTAAATTCAACGAAGACACACCATTCCAATGTCAGTTCAAAATATCCATTTCCCCAGAACAGATCAGGGATAGTATCAGTTCTCTCTTCAGTATTTCAGTTCTGGCATGGCTCTCTGGAAAGCTCTTAATTACGTTTTGATGTTGCACATTGCTTATCAGTGTGGCTTCTAATCTCATGCTAAAATCAAACACATCAAAGTAAAACAAAACAAACAAAAAGAACCTGGGTTCTTTTCATACTTCTTTTATTTGGGGAGTGATAAGACATTTAAGTCTTCCAAAATCTCTTGGAGACATTGAAGTTTCCTGAAATTGTGCCTTAATGACCTGACTATTAATTTAAATAACCCATGTAATATAATATGTGCCCAAGTAAAATAGTTTTACCAACCAAAGAGTCACAGGTAACTTATAAAGTCATATTATGTGTTTCCCATCTCTACTGAAATGATCAAGATTAAAAAGTTAACAGAAGCAGGAAGCTTGTTTCCTACTAACAAACTGAAAATATAATCCATTAGTCACTTTTCAAATTGCTACCTGATTACTTAGAATCTTTCCAACTCTATAATTTACTGATTTAGATAGACTATCATGAAGAGGAAAGAGCGAGTTGTTTACAGGATAGAGCCAATTATGGCTAGACTGGGGAAGGTTAGGGTTAAACCCTTAAAGAGACAAGAGATGCTTGAGGTGGTACAGAGAGCATTGTTGTTATCTGGTCTTCTCATCTGGTTAAGCTTGAAACCATCCTGCTCTTTGGTTTTCTTTAAGCTATCTATCTACGTTAGAAGAAGCTGTGGACCAAACTTCCTATTTTATATTTGCCCATCTGCAGCCATTCACGAAGAGTTCCATTTCATTTGTTTCTCACTTTAATCAACAGGCCATTTTAGCATGAAAATAATGATGAAAAGGGATAAAGCGAAGCAAAGGTGTAAAGAAAAATGGAGACCAGAGGTGGCTGGGAAGCAAGCAAGAAAACAAACAAACAAAAACTCTTCCGAAGAGTTTACCTTTACAAGGGAAAAAAAGCCAGAATGAAGATAAGGGAAAGGTGACCTATTAAATTGGGTTTCCTGAGTAGTCTGCTCTTTGATCTTGGAAATAGGTAGGAGACAAGGTCTGAGATAAGTAGGATTCCCTTTTCTAGCTGTGTTTCCTTGCTGTTATTTTAATCTATATTAATCTTTTTGTGGAACAGAAATAACTCTTGAAAGAGTATAATTTTCAAAATGATGGACTGTGATTTACGAGGTAGAGAGATGCTCTGTCAAGTTGACTGACTCACTAAAGGAGGTAACTGTTCTTTACAATACATTGTTATCAGAAAACTGAACAGAAGTCAATACAATGTCTATTTCTTCAAGCCCTCAGTAAATGCAATAAAATGTTTTCCTTCTCCTTCAGTGAATGACCAAGTTTGACAACCAGATAAAACAGAACAACTGTGGATCAGAAAGTAGGATTTCCAGTATGACCCAATAATTTTTATATTAAGGGTGCCTGTGAGCTACATTAATATTGATGATTCAGGGATTACAGGTGTACTTTTTTCTCAAGAGTATGCCAGCTAGTGGGATTAATAGCTGTTTTTCCTTATGCAAGTAGGTATCTGCATACACACTTTGATTTGAAGGGTTTCTCAGGTTTCCACCTATCCAACATTAGTTTTCTATTTATCTGTCAAGGTGCTACTGTACTTCACTACTTTAGGAATTCAATGATTAAAAAAAAACAAAACCAGATTACTTAGAAGGCAAAGGAGAGAGGCTCTTCATAGATAGAATGAGACAGCCAAGATATTTGGCCAAGATCCTGAAGCCAAAATTTGTGCTTTGAGGAAGATAATGAAAGAGTGGGTGAAAATCTCCCTCTTTATTATTAGCAAAGGCTTTTAACCCAAATTCCCATATGAAGATAGCTAGGTTAGATCACTCGAGAGACTTGGTTTAGATTGACTGCTATTTGTTTGTTTTAAAGTCATTAATTTTTCCCTGACAGACCTGGATGGTGATTTCTTTTCCTTGGTGATAATCTGAATCCTGTACAGCTTTCTCAAAACAGGAAGCCCCTCCCAAGTAGGAAGTAGCCCTAGTCCAATTTACCTTACCTTACCCAAAGTGTGTAAAACAAATCTAATTAGTAAAGCTGCTATGAACACTCATGTATAAACATTTTTGTGGGCATTTATTTTAACTTATTTAGATAAATACCTAGAAAAGGAGCTGCTGGATCATATAGTAAGCATACATGCAACTTTGTAAGATACTGCCGAACTATTTTCTAGAGTGGTCGTACTGTCTAAGTAGCCCCACCAGCAGTGTAGAGAGTTCCAATTGCCCCACACCTTCAACAACATTTGTTATACTAAGTGATAGTTGGCAACATATGAATGGTTATTCTATATTAATATAATGAATTAATATAATTTCTATATTAATATAACAAATACTACTCAGCAACAAAAAGGGATAATCCACTGCAACAAAACAACATGAATGTATCTAAAAAACATCCTGCTAAGTGAGAAAAGTGAGACACAAATCATAGTACATGACTCTGTATTTTTGAAGTTTTAGATAAAGGCAGAACTAATCTATAGAGACCAGAAGCTTATCAATGGTTGCCTGAGGTGCAAGGTATGGGGTGGTGGTGGGGCCATGACTGGGAAGGGCACAAGGGAACTTGTGTTTGGGTTGGTAGAAATATTCTATAGCTTGAATGAGATGACAGTTACATAGGTATACACCTATGTCAAAATTTACCAAATTGTATGGTATTTAAATGGGCATATTCATTTTATTATATACATAGTACCTCTCAATAAAGTTTATTAAAAAATGTAAGGAAAATCAATCTAGATTTGAAAGTTAAAGAAGGGGAGGAGCCAGAGAAAGGTGAATCCAAAAAGACCAGTGTCCAAAAAAAAGCTTCACCCTGTAGCAGAGTGGCCCCAAAGACTCTTGAACTCCTCCTGCTCCTGGAATGTGGTGTGGGGAGTGAGGCCAAAGCTCTCACTGGAAGCCAAGTCTGTCAGTATCAGTTGACAAGATAGGTGTCTGGCTACTAAGGTAGGAAAGGATCTATGAAGAACAGGAGGGAAATCTCTAAAATCCACTTCCTCTGGTTCACACATTGCCTTTGTCTGAACCTAGTGGTATTAACCTCTCCCATTGGCTTTGTTTCTTTGTTCTCTTTGGTTTTAAATATTTGAAAAGTTACATACTTGGATTCATATGCTATTTGCATCCTTTTTAAAATTTTTTTTTATTTTTTTGCGGTACGCGGGCCTCTCACTGTTGTGGCCTCTCCCGTTGCGGAGCACAGGCTCCAGACGCGCAGGCCCAGCGGCCATGGCTCACGTGCCCAGGCGCTCTGCAGTATGTGGGATCTTCCCGGACCAGGGCACGAACCTGTGTCCCCTGCATCGGCAGGCGGACTCTCAACCACTGTGCCACCAGGGAAGCCCTGTTTGCATCCTTTTGATGGATTTCCTTAACCAGTCTCTCTCCTTGGTCCTGGTTTTTGTGTACAATTTCCCAACTTTGTCTTTTGGGATATGATAACAGATCTTTGAAAACCTTTCTGCCACTGGTATATTCAAATATCCAATTTATTTGCGTGCCTAATAATGCAAATCTAGTAATATTCTTTTTTACTATGATTCATGACATAAAAATTAAGTCAGAGGGATTTTATAGTTATAGTCTTGGAATCATTTTTTTGGTATCAGCTAGGAAATACTGAGAAGCAAGTATTTAGTTGTATACTTTTCAGAAATACCCTTTCAGAAATAAATCTTAATTGACTGTGGTACAAAGACAGAGTTAAGCAGATTTATATTTATTTTATCAGAAAATAAATATAAAATATTGGCTGTATATTTATATCTAAAGAATACTGTTTTTCTGTGTCATTTGTGACCTATTTACTCAAACCACATGTGTACATGTGTATAAATATTCTTTTTGCATATATTTTTATATGGACACATTTTCAACATAACATTATTTGGACTTGTCATTATTTTCCAATGTGACTGGAAAGTTACTTTAAGAGGAAAATACCATTGACCTTTGTTTTTCTACTTCAGATTTTTAATTTTTCCTTGCATGATATTCAGGCTTCATAAGTGATGAAGTTAAAGAATTATTTTAGTGTCAAACTTCCTGTATTCAATGAGTTTTAAATATAAAATATCTAATTATAAAAACTCTGTATTTAATGATGCTATGTTCAGACAAAATTGTAAGATTTATAAAAAATACTTTTACCAGTTCTCAGAGTTTCCTTAAATGATATATAAACACCAAGTGATTATATTTTATTATTTATCAATTATTTACTAAATAAGATGGTATTTCTTCCTCCCTCCCTCCCTCCCTCCCTCCCTTCTTTCCTTCATCTCTTTTTTAAATTTCAAACCAGTGAGAGTAACACCTAATTTAAATAGTAAGTCGATGTTTTGGAAACTATAAAATAAAGTTTTCTTCTTAGTCTACTTCCTGTTTTCTAATAAATTTTATTTTAGTCCTACCCTGCTGATAAGGCATTTATTATGACACATCTAGACTACCTGACAGAAATACAATTTCTTTCCATGCTCTTTTACATTATTTTTGCTCATCTAAGTAGCCTGAAAAAGACAGTGTAATTTAGAGAAACTTGCTAAAGTTCCTCTTTTGATGGCTTCTCCTTTTATTAGAAATGTGCTGAATCAACTTAATAGTCATTCTGGAGAAAGGTACCATGTACAATGTCAACATCAGCCTGCACAAAGGGAAAAAAACCTCTGAATGTTGAGATATTAATTAGCAAATATAGAACTAAAAGTAATAGATGTAGTTAAACACTCTTTTTGTTATATCAGTCCAATGCAGGCATTACCAGAGAACAAATGTAAGGACTACCAAATACTTCTCCATTTAAATGACGTTGTTAAGCAAATTGATTGACATTGCTGATATTTGTACCTAAATATCATTATGCAAATGATTTTAAGATTATTAAATGTAATAATAATAATATTTTAAAAGGTATAATCTGAGTTTTTGCCACACTAGCTAGATTATTTAAAGCTAGTGTTGTCCTATTTAGGTTAAAGGAGACCCTCAACTACTCCTCATTATTTTTCCCTCCGAATTGTGCCATGTTTCTTTGATATCTACAAGTTGCATTGAATGTTTTTGTCAGAGCTGGTGTTGACACACTGTCCTATGATCTGTAATGAATCCAGGGCTGGTGCTGATGGGGCTCAAAGGGTGCTGTATCCATGGATAAATACCAACAGGGTCAACCTTATCTAAAAATGTAAAGAAGGTATACATAAGATGGAAGGAAAATTACAAATCATGCATTCAAAGCCCTAATTTATGTGAAAATAGATTAAGAAGCTGGTACAGGTCACAGAGCAAATTAGTGGCAGAACTGAGATTGGAGTCTAGGGCTCATGAAGGTCTGCTGCCCTGATGGAAAAGTTTTTTATTTAGCCCTTACCATCTCTCATGCTGTTACTGACTGTTGTATGCTCTGTTCAACACCCATTTCTCGATGACCTGCTCCAAATGACTTGTTAGAAAATATCACTTGGCTATAGTAATTCACAAAATTCTAAGGAGATCTGAGAGCTTCCTGAACACTCCCCAGGAATAGGGAGCTCACTCTCTGACACACAACTGGATAAAATCTGAGACAATGTAACAAAGATCTTCTAGTGGACCTTGAATCCACATCCTTATGATTCCCACCTGTCCATTGCCCTTCTCAAAGTCTCCTAGAGTAACACAGCTCAACAGCCCTTCCAATATTTTCAAACTTGGATCATGTTTTTCTCTATTTCAGAATTCATCTCTCCAGATCTATTAAAAGTTATTCATGCAATAGTGTCCATATATCCTTCATCATCCTCACTGCATTCCCCTGGATGTGCTTAATTGCTAATGTTGAACCTCTCACAATTGATTTTATTATAATAATAATAATTTCAAAGACAGACTTTAATCCAATTAGCTTATAAAAGTTTGCATGTGAATAAATATCCCATATAATCTAAATGAGATGATTCTGAGCAGAAATTTTGATGACCCTTTTTTTCTAGTCCTATCAATTTGTTCTCACAAAACCAACCTAGTAGAAGACTTAAAGAAAAAAAGGGGGAAATGGTATATTTTTCTCTTCTCTATACAAATACAACTCAATCTTGATGATTGCTTTCTGCTGAACTTATTTTATGTACATATTATTTAATATTTTGAGCTTTGTAGGGACACTGAAAGAGAAAGAAGAATAATATAAAAACCTGCAGCCAGAAATGAAGAAAACTCTGTATCAACTGTCTTTGTGTAGGAGATGGAAGAACAAGAACCTACCACCTAGGCATTCTGTTCAGCTACCTTGATCACTGTAAATAAGGATATAAGAATTGAGTCAACATCTTGGAAGTCAGATTTCCTGAAGTTACGTTTTATTTTTTGGTTCTCAACTACCTTAAGAAAACTTATCTAGATGGTGTACATTAGATTATTTATAACGGATTAGCCAGGCAACAGTTTAGAAGTAGCTGTCATTGTCATCACGTGTGTGTGGGTTGACATTCCAGGTGGCAAATCTGGGCGAATGTACTATCTCAGTGTTTTGGACAACAAATCATGTAAATTATTACTTGTTAAAGAAGTATGTGTGCTCTGAGTGTTATAATTGGACTGTAAAGCACATCTTCATGTTCTCTCCATTTATGAAGTATATTTTAATTTCTGGTTCTAAGTGGAAGAAAATAAATGTATCAATGATATGATTTTTGCATGTGCTTCAGTATTTAATGTGATTTAAAATTAAATAGTAGAATATATTGTGTTTTTTAAAGTTTTATTGCCTCCATTTAACGGATACGATTTAGGCATGAGTCATTTAAATTAGTCTTTGCATAATTTTTAATTAGCTCAACTTTCTCTAATTATTACATCAGCTGAAGTTCTCATTAAAGTCTTCCTGTTCCTTATCTCTGAAGGGCAGTGTCATAATGAGGGTGAAGGACACTTAGAGGACTAAGGAGATAGTAATTTATAATTTAATGTGACAAGCTGACATTTCATTTATTATGATGAAACCATTTTTGGTAAAGAGGATAAGTCATATTTTAAACATACATGTATTAGTAAGTACAATTGTAAATATTTCAATGAATACAATTATAACTTGTGTATATTCCCAAATTCTTTAGCGTTGTGTGAGGGATACTCTTCCTTTAGTATTCAACTAAAATCCCTAAGTCTCCATCCTGTATAATCATGACAGAAGTCCAATGATCTAAGTGCTGTATTTTATGAAGTATGAGGGGCATAGCTGCTCACATTTTGATATCACTGAAGTAGGATGTACCCTATAGTCAATGTAATCTTTCAATCATTGTCAACCAGGCAACAATTATGAAATAGCTATCACTGTCATCACATGTGTGACTTTGTAGATATTCCTGGTGGCAAAACTGGCTAATGTAACATCTCAACATTCTGAACACTTGAATGTAAGGAAAATTTAAGGAAGAAATATGGTATCTATTTGTTGTACAAAATCTTTCTCATGAATCCCACAACAAGATTAGAAAAGCACTAGCTTCAAAACTAGCATCATTGGCTTGGAAGAAAATATCAGAATCAATAGTAGAGCACTCTTTGAAGATATGTTGCCTCACCAAGAAAGTGTTGGAAAGACCAAGATATCAATGACTGGGTCAAAAAGTGACTCAAAGAGTCAGACTTAGAAAGCAGAGTCAGATATAAAGAAGCTTTACAACTATTTTATTCATTTTATTTTCTTATATTTTTATTTTTATGTATGTGCAAGAGTGATATGTGATAAAAGTCTATGTTTAGGTAAATCTAAAAGGGCTCTTTCCTTAAGTAGAAAATAAAAATGTAAGTTATAAGAAAACATTATATGATAATTTAATTGGCAGAAATTTTTCTTTCATTGTGACACATAAAATAACAGTGCACCTTAAAATAATGGCACCTTAGAGTCAAAGAACATAATTCTAGAAACTTCCAGGGAGTCATGATATGCTCTACCATTTAGTACTGACTGTTGCTTGTCATCTTTCTGATGATACGAGACTTCACACAAATCATAGGGCCACTTCTCAAGGTTTGCGCCTATTATAACAGCAGTTTGCCTTATGAGGAGCCACAAAGCAGAGGTGACATTAAGTTATCTTTACTGGAATCTTTTGGATGTGAGGGGAAAAAATGTAATGCCACAACAGCAAATTTTCACCTGGAATATTTGATAGCACTGTGTTTAGAGTACTTTTCCCTGATCCTCCACAGAGAGATCCTTTTTATATTTCTCCTTGGTCTTGCTTCTCTCTATTGTTGCAAGAAACAGCTTGCCTCGCTAAAAAGGGAATACCCTTAGCCAATATTGAAACCCCACTGATGTCTAAGAAACTTGCCGAGTTTTCTCCCAGTTAAAAATAAAGGTGGGCTTTCACATTATTATGGAGAGTAGCTAATTTTCTCATTGACTCAAATTTCTCCCTTCTAGAATGGCATTTTTGTTTTACTATTTCATGACTAAAAATCCTATTAAAATGTCTCTTTGTAACGTGTGTGCATGTTTTCCAAAACCAAAGAACAGTATACTCTTAAAGATATATTCTGCTTCTATTACTAAAACAATAGAGAAAAACATGAGGCAGCCTGTTAAAATAGCAGCTTGTTCCTGATACATAAAAAATTCACTGGAAGAAAATATAAAAACAAAAAAAACCCACTAAAATTTCAGAGACCACCCTGATGATTTGAATTTTGATGCTATATTTGCTCTAAAAGCTTAATAACACAAATGAATGGGTTTTAATAGACACTGATATCCTCTGAAACCACAAGAGAGTGAGACAGATTTACAAATAGGGATTGGTGAGACTTGAGCATAAATTCTACTTCCAAAGTCTCCAGAATGGAATTAACTAAAGTTAGGCAAAGTCACCAATTTTTCAATGTGATCTATAAATACTGCAAATGAAAAACAAAATAAGAGCTACAAAGTAGAGCAGTAGTTTTCAAACTTTAGAGACATAAATTTCACCCAAGGAGCTTGTTAAAAACTGGAGAGTTCTAACTCCTAGCCTCTAATTATTCTAAATTAGTAGGTCCGTGGAAAGTCTAGAAATTTACATTTTTGTCACGAAAACATCAGGTGATTCTGATGCAAGAGTTCAAGGCATCACATTAAGGAAGAAAAAAACCGCTATAAAGCCTGTATTTCAAATAGGAAAAAAAAAAGAACCCAATAACATGTTACAATAATATGCCCAAATGGTTTGGACCATTTGCCCACATATCTGCATACATAGTCTAACAATTAGCAGATTTATGATAAAAATAAGTTACAATGATTTCAAGCATCTAATGGACAAATTATTCCTTAATATTTAATGATCTTCAGAGAGAAAAAAATCTTAGTATGATAATTTAATTACATTACTTGTAAAGATATCAGTTATTTAAAATATGTACACAGAACATCACAGTCTTGGTCTTGCACACTGTATTTGGTGTTCAGTGTAAACTAAATTTCAATAAATTTTATCATTATACGTCAGCTCCCTCACACAAGCACATGCCCCAGATAACAGCCTCAGAGTCACAAGCAAATGCAGGTTCCTGAGTGACTTCCCTAACAGCCCTTGTGATCACCAGCCTCCCCTGTGCACCCCTTAGGAAAGACCTCTGTAGCGCTTACCAGCACCCTGCTTTTTTGGTTGGAATTGACCAATTCATCAGAAGGCCATGAACTTCAAAGCATTCTACTCTCGGACCCTAAGACATGTGCCCCAGGTTCTACCCTCTGTCTGCACTCTGCTTTGACCTCCCAATGTGGCCCCTTGAAACATGCCGTGTACTTCCTCCAGGACCTGTGAGGAATAGAATGCTCTATTTGAATTTCTCTTGCGGTCTGTTGTTGAACCTCCACTCACCATATGGCACCCTGTGCTCCATTTAACAAGTGTTAATTTTAAAAAGTCAGACACAAGGCAAAGGTTTTACCATTTTAGAAATCTTCCAGAATATACTCTTGAATAAGTACAAATTTACCTTAATCTCCTCCACTACATGTATTTATACTGTAATCACTAAACTTCTCTCTGAGGGTCAATAAATTTTCCTTAACATATGACTTGAATACTGTGGTCTCTGTTTGATACTGGAAACATTATATGATTAGGAGTTGAACCAATTGAAAGTATAATGCTCTTGATAATTAATATTTTATCTTTTCCCAAAAGTATTATTTAATAATATTATTACTTTGGATCAGAATTAAAGCAAAGGTAGGATGCATGACATTTAAAATTTCCTTCCAAGCTAATGATTCATGAATATTAAAGAAATTTACTATTTTTATGATGCAGTTGAATGTAAATAACTTTATCCTTAAAACATAAATAAATAAATAAATAAAACAAATATTTTCTCCCTTTTATATTTAGGTCCAATTCATGTTTGTTCCATTGCTCCCAAACTCCTTGGGGTTGTTTCAAGGTTGTAAGAGGAGACTTGTTGATGGATGCACAATGTAATTATACTGTAGCCAAGCACCTGCCCTCCCACTGCCTGAAAAGCAGAGGAGGAAGGCCAAGAATATGCGTAAGAGAATTCAACTCATCACTATTCATGTACCTAGAAATATAAAGTTCCAGATATATAGCATGATAGAGCTCATGCAAATTGATAGCTGTAACAGGGCTACAAAAAAAAAGCACCGGAATGCATATCCTTTCTAAGGAGGGTCTCTTCATGCCCACACCCAGCCCCTCAACGCCCACTACTTAATCTTAAGCCTTGATTTTGCTGATTTGATGTATACGGAACAGAGAACATTGAGAGAACACTAGAGCTGTAATTGCTTTACATTGGGAAAGGCATGGAGGTATCACTGAGGAAGAGAAGGGAGTGAGAAGGTGGGAGGACAGGCATCAAAAAGTGGGTGGAGCAGAAAGAGTACCCTTGACTCTAAGCGTGAGAGGAAGAGAGCAAAAAAGAAGAAATTTTGGAGTTGCCAAGTGAAATGGAATTTGAGTGGAGAGAAATGTATAAAGCATACTTTGTGAAATTTTGACCTGTATTTTTTAATTCTCCTTTTTGTTTTTTCTTTATTAAGAAATTTCAGTGAAGACTTCTTACTGAAGATAGAAATATTTTCCAATACTTTGTAATTTGGTTTGTGATTTTTAAAAATGCAATGAAAAGGGACTTGAAGCAAGATAATACGACCCAGATATTTTCAAGTTATATGAGAAACAGGTATTATTTAAGTAAACTTTCAGATAATACAAAACCCAAGTCAGGAAATTGTTCTTCCATCAGAAGTGCAAATCTAATGAATATAATCATTAGGGAGGGGACTTGCCCTGTAGGTGGATTCTGAGTTCCGGGTAATCAGTTTGTCTGAGATTCCAAACCTACTAATTATTTAGAGATGAACTTAGAAAAGAGAAAGAGGAAAGAATGAGGAAGGGGTGTGTGTGTGTGTGTGTGTGTGTGTGTGTGTGTGTGTGTGTGCTCACACCTAAAAGGCTTCCTCTCTGGTTAGTCAAGTGTGACTATTCAGACTGCCAGTAGGTCTCCTCACAGTGCTCAGAGCTACTGCCTTGAATCACTGAACTGTTGAGATAGACTGGCATGTAATGAATACATGGAAACTTACATTTAAGCCTTCACAGGTTATACACATTAAAAGGATGTAAAGTTTGTTTCAGAGTTTCTCCTGCAAGGCATTACTCGTATTTATCAAATGTTATTTCCTTAACACCCCAATCAAAACAAAGAGAAGCACGCAAAACTAAACAGATTAACATGCCCTATTTTCTAAATTTCCTTTAAATATTTCTCATAACACAAGTAACACATATTCATTGTGCAAAATAAAAAATTCCAAGTAAGAAAAAAATCAACCAAAATATTCATAGTTGCTCTTAATATTTTGATATATACAAAACTTACATAAACATTAATATTTTGTTTCCTTAAAATTTTCCATTTCATATGTTATCTAATTTGCAGGCATACAGTTGTTCACAGTATTCCTTTATAATTCCTTTTATTTCTTAAGGTCAATAGTGAGGTCCTTTCATTTCTGATTTTATTAATTTAATTTTTTTCTCTTTTTTTCTTGGTTAGTATAATTTCTATTAATTTCATTTGGTTCACTGAATCTTATTGCTGTAGTGTTCCAAGTGCTACAAAGCCCATCTTTTAATTTTCAACTATTATACTTTTCACTTCTAGAATTTTCTTTCTGGTTCTTTTGTAGTTTTCATTTATGTGCTCAATTCCATATCTGTTTATCCATCTGTTCTATTAAGTCATTAAACATGTTTATAATAGTAGGCTTTTTAAAAACTGAAGTATAGTTGACTTACAATATTATATTAGTTTCAGGTGTACAACACAGTGATTTGATATTTTATAGATTATACACTATACAAAGTTATTATACAATATCGACTATATTGTCTGTGATGAACATTACATGCCTGTGACTTTATTTTATAACTGGTAGTTTGTACCTTTTAATTCCATTCACATACTTTGCCCCTACTCCTACCCCCTCCCCTCTGGCAACTACTAGTTTGTTCTTTGTATCTGTGAGTCTGTTTCTGTTTTGTTATATTTATTCTTTGTTTTGTTTTTTTAGATTCTACATTTAAGTGAAAGCATAAGCACTTGTCTTCCTCTGCCTGACTTACTTCACTAAGCATAGTACCCTACAGATCCATCCATGTTGTCACAAATGGCAAGACTGCATTCTTTATTATGGCTGAGGAATACTCTACTGTATTTGTAATATATACCACATATTCTTTATCCATTCATCTGCTGGTGGGCACTTAGGTTACTTCCATATCTTGGCTATTGTACTGCTATGAACACTGGGGTGCATATATCTTTTGAAATTAGTGTTTTCTTTTTTTCGGATAAACACTGAGGAGTAGAAGTGCTAGATGGTATGGTAATAATATTTTTAATTTTTTGAGAAATCTCCATGTTGTTTTCTATAATGGCTATAATTTACACTCCCAAAAACAGTGCATGAGGGTTTACTTTTCTCCACATCCTCGCCAACACTTGTTCTTTCTTGTATTTTGGATGACAGCCATTCTGACAGGTGTGAGGGGATACTTCATTGTGGTTTTGATTTGCATTTTCCTGATGGTTAGTGATGTTGAGCATACTCTCATGTGCCTGTTGGCCATCTGTATATCTTCTTTGGGAAAATGCCTATTCAGGTCCTCTGACCATTTTTAATCAGATATTTACCCCGTATCAGACATATCATTTGCAAATATCTTCTCCCATTCAGGAGGCAGGCTTTTCATTTTATTGATGATTTCCTTCACTGTGAAAAAGGTTTTTTGTTTGGTGTGGTCCCATTTGTTTATTTTTCTCTTGTCCTTGCTGAGGAAAGAGATCAAAAAAATATTAAGACTGATGTCAGGGCTTCCCTGGTGGTGCAATGGTTGAGAATCTGCCTGCCAATGCAGGGGGCACGGGTTCGAGCCCTGGTCTGGGAAGATCCCACATGCCGCGGAGCAACTGGGCCCGTGAGCCACAACTACTGAGCCTGTGCGTCTGGAGCCTGTGCTCCACAACAGGAGAGGCCGCAATAGTGAGAGGCCCGCACACTGCGATGAAGAGTGGACCCCACTTGCTGCAACTAGAGAAAGCCCTTGCACAGAAACGAACACCCGACATAGCCAAAAATAAATAAATAATAATTAAAAAAAATAAAAAGACTGATGTCAAGGAGCTACCACCTGTTTTCTTTTAGAAGTTTTAAGTCTTACATTTAAGCCTTTAATCCACTTTGAGTTTATTTTTTCATATGGTGTGAGAAAATGTTCTAGTTTCTTTGTTTTACATGTAGCTGTCCAGTTTTCCCAACACCACTTATTGAAGAGACTGTCATTTCTCCATTGTATATTTTTGCCCCCTTTGTTGTAGAATAACTGACCATATGTGTGTCGGTTTATTTCTGGGCTCTCTATTCTGTTCCATTGATGTATGTGTCTGTTTTTGTGCCAGTACCATATTGTTTTGATGAATGTAGTTTTGTAGTATAGTCGAAGTCAGGGAGCATGATACCTCCAGCTCCGTTCTTTCTCAAATAGTTTTGGCTATTTGGGGTCTTTTGTGTTTCCATAAAAAATTTTAAATTATTTGTTCTAGTTCCATGAAAAATGTTTTTGGTATTTTGATAGGGATTGCATTGAATCTGTAGATGACATTGAGAAGTATGGACATTTTAACAATATTAATTCTTCCAATCCATGAACATGAAATACTTTTCCATTTATTTGTGTTGTCTTTGTTTAATCAATGTCTTATATTTTTCAGAGTACAGATCTTTCATCTCCTTGATTAAATTTATTCCTAGGGGTTTTTTCTTGACTTGACTGTAAATGAGATTATTTTCTTGATTTCTTTAAATGAGATTATTTTCTTGATTTCTTTGTGACTGTCCATTATTGCTATATAGAAATGTAACTGATTTCTGTGTATTAATTTTGATTCCTGAAAATGTAGTGAATTTTTTATTAGTTCCAATAGTGTTTTGAGTGAGTTTTCTATAGATAGTATCAAGTCATCTGCAAATAATGACAGTTTACTTCTTTTCTTCCAATTTGGATGCTCTTTATCATTATTTTTTCATCTGATTGCCATGGCTAGGACTTCTAACACTCTGTTGAATAAAAGTGGTGAGAGTGGTGGCCGTATCTTTTTCCTGATTTTGGAGGTAAAGCTTTTAGTTTTTCACCATTCAGTATGATGTTAATTGTGGGTCTGTCATAAATGGGATTTATTATGTTGAGGTACTGTTCCCTCTGTAACAACTTTGTTGAGAGTTTCCATCATGAATGAATGATGAATTTTATCAAATGCCTTTTCTGTATCTATTGAGATAACCATGTGATTTTTATCCTTAGTTTTGTAAATGTGGTGTATCATGTTGATTGATTTGTGGATATTAAACAACTCTTGCAGCCTTGGAATAAAGCCCACTTGATCATGGTATATGATCCTTTTAATGTATTATTGTATTTGGTTTGCTAATATTTTGTTGGGGATTTTTGCATCTATGTTCATCAGGGATATTGGCTTGTAATTTTCTTAAACTGTAGTGTTTTTGTCTGGTTTTAGCATCAGGGTAATGCTGTCCTTGTAGAATCAGTTTGGAGGTGTTCCCTCCTCTTCAATATTTTGGAATAGTTTGAGAAGAACAAGTATTAACTCTTCTCTAAATATTTGGTAGAATTCCTCTGTGAAGCTATCTGGTCCTGGACTTTCATTTGGTGGGAGATTTTTTGGTCAGTGATTCAATTCATTACTAGTAATTAGTCTGTTCAGACTTCTTATTTCCTCCTGATTCAATCTGAGAAGATTGTATGTTTCTAGGAATTTATCCATTTCTTCTAAATTGTTCAATTTGTTGGCCTATAATTGTTCACAGTATTTTCTTAGAATAGTTTATATTTCTGTGATATCAGAATGAGAAGTTGTAACTTTTCTTTCATTTCTAATTTTATTTATTTTGTCCCCTCTCTCTGTCTCCTTTTTCCTTGATGAAGTTGGCCAAAGGTTTACCAATTGATCTTTAAAACAAACAAACAAAAAAACCCAGCTCTTAGTTTCATTGATGTTTTCAACTGTTTGGTTTTTTTTAAACCTTTTAGAGCTTTATTGTAGTGACATGAAAAGAAAGTTCAAAACATAGGATGTGGGCTTCCCTGGTGGCACAGTGGTTGAGAGTCCGCCTGTCGATGTAGGGGACATGGGTTCGTGCCCAGGTCTGGGAAGATCCCACAGGCTGCAGAGCGGCTGGGCCCATGAGCCATGGCCGATGAGCCTGCGCGTCCGGAGCCTGTGCTCCACAACAGGAGAGGCCACGACAGTAAGAGGCCTGTGTACCGCAAAACAAAAAAACAAAAAAACAAAAAAAAACATAGGATGTACACTGAAAAAATATGTGAGACCTTAGCTAACACTTAACATTGATTTTCTCTGAATGGGGGTGTGTATGTGTCAATTTTCTATGTTACCTATTGTTGCAATTTATAATTAAAATATATTACCTTTGTAATTAGAAAAAAAGTAATATTTTTAAAAGGCAACTTTACAATTTCTTTCTTATAGGAGATTACATGCTTTATACAAAGCCAAAAGAAATTTTAGAAATTCAACATTTAAACTATGTGCAGGTAATAGATACAATTTTTGTTATATTAAAATAGTTAATTTTTACTTATGGATATATTCATTGGTCTCTATCATTGGCTTTTCTTTTTTTAATTTTATTTTTTTATACAGCAGGTTATTATTACTTATCTATTGTATACATATTAGTGTATATATGTCAAACCCAATCTCCCAATTCATCCCACCACCACCAACCCCCTGCCACCTTCCCCCGTTCGTGTCCATACGTTTGTTCTCTACATCTGTCTCTATTTCTGCCTTGCAAGATGGTTCATCTGTACCATTTTCCTAGGTTCCACATATATGCGTTAATATACAATATTTGTTTTTCTCTTTCTGACTTGCTTCACCCTGTATGACAGTCTCTAAATCCATCCAAATCTCTAGAAATGACCCAATTTCGTTCCTTCTTATGGCTGAGTAATATTCCATTGTATATATGTATCACATCTTCTTCATTCATCTGTCAATGGGCATTAGATTGCTTCCATGACCTGGCTATTGTAAATAATGCCGCAATGAACACTGGGGTGCATGTGTCTTTTTGAATTATGGTTTTCTCTGGGTATATGCTCTGTAGTGGGATTGCTGGGTCATATGGTAATTCTATTTTTAGTTTTTTAAGGAACTTCCATACTGTTCTCCATAGTGGTTGTATCAATATACATTCCCACCAACAGTGCAAGAGGGTTCCCTTTTCTCCACACCCTCTACAGCATTTGTTGTTTCTAGACTTTCTGAGGATGCCCATTCTAACTGGTGTGAGGTGACACCTCATTGCAGTTTTGATTTACTTTTCTCTAATGATTAGTGATGTTGAGCATCTTTTCATGTGTTTGTTGGCCATCTTTATGACTTCTTTGGAGAAATGTCTATTTAGGTCTTCTGCCTATTTTTTGATTGAATTGCTTTTTTAATATTGAGCTGAGTGAGTTGTTTATATATTTTGGAGATTAATCCTTTGTCCGTTGATTCGTTTCCAAATATTTTCTCCCATTCTGAGGGCTGTCTTTTCGTCTTGTTCTAGTTTCCTTTGCTTTGCAAAAGTTTTTAGGTCCCATTTGTTTACTTTTGTTATTTCCATTACTCTAGGAGGTGGATCAAAAAGGATCTTGCTGTGATTTATGTCAGAGTGTTCTTCCTATGTTTTCCTCTAAGAGTTTTATAGTGTTCAGTCTTACATTTAGGTCTCTAATCCACTTTGATTTTATTTTTGTGTATGGTGTTACGGAGTGTTCTAATTTCATCCTTTTACATGTACCTGTCCAGTTTTCCCAGCACCACTTATTGAAGAGGCTGTCTTATCTCCATTGTATATCCTTGCCTCCTTTGTCATAGATTAGTTGACCACAGGAATGTGGGCTTACCTCTGGGATTCTATATTTCTGTTTTTGTACTGTACCATATTGTCTTGATTACTGTAGTTTTGTAGTATAGTCCGAAGTCAGGGAGTCTGATTCCCGTAGCTCCGTTTTTCCCTCAAGACTGCTTTGGCTATTTGGGGTCTTTTGGGTCTCCATACAAATTTTAAGATTTTTTGTTCTAGTTCTGTAAAAAATACCACTGGTAATTTGATAGGGATTGCATTCAATCTATACATTGTTTTGGGTAGTATAGTCATTTTCACAATATTGACTCTTCCAATCCAAGAACATGGTATATCTCTCCTTCTGTTTGTGTCATCTTTGATTTCTTTCATCAGTGCCTTATAGTTTTCTGAGTACAGGTCTTTTACCTCCTTAGGTAGGTTTATTCCTAGGTATTTTATTCTTTTTGTTGCAATGGTGAAGGGGATAGTTTCCTTAATTTCTCTTTCTGATCCTTTGTTGTCAGTGTATAGGAATGCAAGAGATTTCTGTGCATTAATTTTGTATCCTGCAACTTTACCAAATTCATTGATTAGCTCTAGTAGTTTTCTGGTGGCATATTTAGGATTCTCTATGTATAGTATCATATCATCTGCAAACAGTGACAGTGTTACTTTTTCTTTTCCAATTTGTATTCCTTTTATTTCTTTTTCTTCTCTGATTGCTGTACCTAGGACTTCCAAAACTATGTTGAATAATAGTGGCAAGTGGACATCCTTGTCTTGTTCCTGATCTTAGAGGAAATGCTTTCAGTTTTTCACCATTGAGAATGATGTTTGTTGTGGGTTTGTCATATACGGCCTTTATTATATGAGGTAGGTTCCCTCTATGCCCACTTTCTGGAGAGTTTTTATCAAAAACAGGTGTCGAATTTTGTGAAAAGCTTTCCCTGCATCTACTGAGATGATCATATGCTTTTTATCCTTCAGTTTGTTAAAATGGTGTATCATATTGATTGATTTGCATATATTGAAGAATCCTTGCAACCCTGGGATAAATCCCACTTGATCATGGTGTATGATCCTTTTAATGTGTTGCTGGATTCTGTTTGCTAGTATTTTGTTGAGGATTTTTGGATCTATATTCATCAGTGATATGGGTCTGTAATTTTCTTTTATTGTAGTATCTCTGTCTGGTTTTGGTATCAGGGTGATGGTGGCCTCGTAGAATGAGTTTGTGAGTGTTCCTTCCTCTGCAATTTTTTGGAAGAGTTTGAGAAGCATAGGTGTTAGCTCTTCTCTAAATGTTTGATAGAATTCACCTGTGAAGCCATCTGGTCCTGAACTTTTTGTTTGTTGGAAGATTTTTAATCACAGTTTCAATTTCATTACTTGTGATTGGTCTGTTCATGTTTTCTATTTCTTCCTGGTTCAGTCTTGGAAGGTTATACCTTTCTAAGAATTTGTCCATTTCTTCCAGGTTGTGCATTTTATTGACATAGAGTTGCTTGTAATAGTCTGTAATGATGCTTTGTATTTCTGCAGTATCCATTGTAACTTCTCCTCTTTCATTTCTAATTTTATTGAATTGAGTCCTCTCCCTCTTTTTCTTGATGAGTCTGGCTAAAGGTTTATCAATTTTGTTTGTCTTCTCAAAGAGCCACCTTCTACTTTTATTGATCTTTGCTACTGTTATCTTCATTTCTATTTCACTTATTTCTGCTCTTAGCTTTATGATTTCTTTCCTTCTATTAACTTTGGATTTTGTTTGTTCTTCTTTCTCCAGTTCCTTTAGGTATCAGGTTAGATAGTTTATTTGAGATTTTTCTTGTTTCTTGAGGTAGGATTGTATTGCTACAAACATCCATCTTAGAATTGTTTTTGCTGTATCCCATAGGTTTTGGATCATCGTGTTTTCATTGTCATTTGTCTCTGGTTACTTTTTGATTTCCCCTTTGATTTCTTCAGTGATCTCTTTGTTATTTAGTAATGTATTGTTTAGCCTCTAGGTATTTGTGTTTTTTACATTTTTTCCCCTGTAATTTATTTCTAATCTCATAGCACTGTGGTCGGAAAAGACGCGTGATATGATTTCAATTTTCTTAAATTTACTGAGGCTTGATTTGTGATCCAAGATGTGATCAATCCTGTGGAGAATGTTCCATGTGCATCTGAGAAGAAAATGTAAACTGCTGTTTTCGGATGGAATGCCCTACGATTAAATCTACCTGGTCTATTGTGTCATTTAAAGTTTGTGTTTCCTTATTGATTTTATCTCTGGATGATCTGTCCATTGGTGTAAGTGAGGTGTTAAAGTCCCCCACTATTATTGTGTTACTGTCGATTCCCTCTTTTATAGCTGTTAGCATCTGCCCTATGTATTGAGGTGCTCCTATGTTGAGTGCATATATATTTATAATTGTTATATGTTCTCCTTGGATCGACCCCTTGATCATAATGTAGTGTCCTTCCTTGTATCTTGTAACATTCTTTATTTTAAAGTCTATTTTATCCGGTATGAGTATTGCTACTCCAGCTTTCTATTGATTTCCATTTGCATAGAATATCTTTGTCAATCCCTTCACTTTCAGTCTGTATGTGTCTTTAGGTCTGAAGTGGGTCTCTTGTAGACAGCATATAGATGGGTCTTGTTTTTGTATCCATTCAGAGAGCCTGTGTCTTTTGGTTGGAGCAGTTAATCCATTTACATTTATGGTAATTACTGATATGTATGTTACTATTACCATTTTCTTAATTGTTTTGGGTTTGTTCTTGTAGGTCCTTTTCTTCTCTTGTGTTTCCCACTTAGAGAAGTTCCTTTAGCATTTGTCGTAGAGCTCGTTTGGTGGTGCTGAACTCTCTTAGCTTTTGCTTGTCTGTAAAGCTTTTGATTTCTCCTTAGAATCTTAATGAGATCCTTGCCAGGTTATCTTGGTTGTAGGGTCTTCCCTTTCATCACTTTAAATATATCATGCCACTCCCTTCTGGCCTGTAGAGTTTATGCTGAGAAATCAGCTGTTAACCTTATGGGTGTTCCCTTTTATGTTATTTGTCGTTTTTCCCTTGCTGCTTTCAATAATATTTCTTTGTCTTTAATTATTGCCAATTTGATTACTATGTGTCTTGGCATGTTTCTCCTTGGGTTTATCCTGTATGGGACTCTGTGTTTCCTGGATTTTGGTCACTATTTCCTTTCCCATGTTAGGGAAGTTTTTGACTATAATCTCTTCAAATATTTTCTCTGGTCCTTTCTCTCTCTCTTCTCCTTCTGGGACCTCTATAATGCGAATGTTGTTGTGTTTAATGTTGTCCCAGAGGTCTCTTAGGCTGTCTTCATTTCTTTTCATTCTTTTTTCTTTATTCTGTTCCACAGCAGTGAATTCCACCATCCTGTTTTCCAGGTCACTTCTCCGTTCTTCTGCCTCAGTTATTCTGCTATTGATTCCTTCTAGTGTAGTTTTCATTTCAGTTATTGTATTGTTCATCTCTGCTTGTTTGCTCTTTAGTTCTTCTAGGTCTTTGTTAAACATTTCTTGCATCTTCTCGATCTTTGCCTCCATTCTTTTTCCGAGGTCCTGGATCATCTTCACTATCATTATTCTGAATTCTTTTTCTGGAAGGTTGCCTATTCTCCACTTCATTTAATTGTTTTTCTGGGGTTTTATCTTGTTCCTTCATCTGGTACATTGCCCTCTGCCTTTTCATTTTGTCTATCTTTCTGTGAATGTGGTTTTTGTTCCACAGGCTGCAGGACTGTAGTTCTTCTTTCTTCTGCTGTCTGCCCTCTCTACCTTGTTCTTTTGTTTGGACCATATTCCTTTGTTTTTTAATTTTCTTTGACTTTCTCTGTCTCTATGAAATTAGGCAAAACAGTTACCTCTCCTGGAGTTGAATGTGTGTCCTTGTGTAGGAGCATCCCTATGCAGCCTGCGTGTTCCTACGGCTTTGACAAGAGAGCTGGAGCTTAAGTGTGAGGGACCACAGCTTTTTCCAGGGCATGCCAATGCTGCCAACTTTGTGGGGGTGAGTTGAAGCTGGGTAGGTGGTGGGGGCTAGATCAGTGTTTGGTTCAAACTGGGGCCTCTCCCAGAGTGTACTGGTGGCTGTTACATTTGGGGAGTAGGGGAAGAGCCAGAAGTACTAGAGCTGGAGCCTGGCATGGGCCAGAGATTTTCCCAGGATATGCTGGCAGCCACCAACTTGGCAGGGGTGGGCTAGATATGGATCGGGCTTCTCTGAGGGTGCACTGGTGGCTACCATTTTGGTGGTACGGCTAGAGTTTTAGGGTCTAGATGGGAGCTCAGTGCAAGCTGGGGTTTCTCCTGAGGCACACTGGCAGCTGCTGCCTTTTGGGGGCTGGAGCTGGAGCAAGAGGGGTTGAAGCTAGAGAGGCTAGAGATGGAATCTGACACAAGCTGGGGTTTCTCCCAGGGCACACTGGCATGTGCTCCTTTGATGGGGAGGCTGGGGATGAAGGGAATAGACTGAAGACTGCAGAGTCTGGTCCAGGGGCTTCTCCTGGGGTGTGTGAGGGCTGATACCTTTGTTGGAGTGGTAGTTGGAGCTTCAGCCCGATGTGGGCTGGTGGGTGTGCTCAGGTGGTCTTGTCAGCCTCTCTAGAACACCAGGAGCTTTTCAATCAGCTACCTCTGTGCTGTTACTGGAAGCAAATAAGTTTGTGTTCATGTCCCTTAAGGGTGGATTCTCAGTTTCCTATAGCTTTCCAGTTCTCTCAGTGGTAAGCCCCACTGGTTTTCAATACCTGTTAAGGGGGCTGATCTTCCCAGTGCTGGACCCCAGGGCTTGGGTGCCCAATGTGCAACTTGAACCCCTCACTCCTTAGGGAGGATCTTTGAGTTTGTGATATCCCCTTCCCTTTCGGGTCACCAGACTGGGGTGCAGATCTTGACTAGATCACTTCTTTTCCCATCCTACCCATCTCAGTTTGTGTGTGTGTCTGTGGGTTTTTTTCCCCCTTTATATCCTTAGTCATAGAAGACTCATTCTGCTAGTCTTCAGGTCGTTCTCAGAGACAGTTGCTCTATATGTAGTTGTAGTTTTGCTATGTTCGTGGGAGGAAGTGAGCTCAGTGTCTTCCCGCTCTGCCATCTTGATCCTGCCTTCTATAATAGCAGTTTTTTGTTTGTTTGTTTATTTTGCAGTACGCAGGCCTCTCACTGTTGTGGCCTTTCCCGTTGCGAAGCACAGGCTCCAGATGCGCAGGCTCAGCGGCCATGGCTCACAGGCCTAGCCCTCCGCGGCATGTGGAATCTTCCCGGACCGGGACACAAACCCGTGTCCCTTGCATTGGCAGGCGGACTCTCAACCAGGGCGCCACCAGGGAAGCCCTATAATAGCAGTTTTAAAGTCTTTGTCTATTCATTCTAAACTCTGACTTTGCTTGCTTGTTTTTTTTCCTGTTAACTGCTTTTTATGTTGATTACAAGGCACTATTCCTTCTTCTTTCTGTGTGTGTGGTAACTTTGCATTCTATTTTATTTTTGAGAGAGTCCCCATTATTTACTATTCTTTTTAAGTGTTTTGAATTTTACTTTGACTTGTAGTAGCTTACCAGCAGATTTTTAAAACTTCTGTCATGCTTATTTTATGTTTATTAAGATGGGTTTACTTTGCATTTTTCCTTAATCCTAATGTGTAGTCCTTACTTTAAGCATGGCCTCCTAGGATTTCACTTGAACACATAAAGAGCTCAGTAGTATCTCTCCACTCTAGCTGGGCTGCAGCTCCAACTTCTCTCAGGATTGCATGGCTTATGATATCTCTGACTAGATCTCTATACCCCCATCAGCTGTTCTTTGCTATACTTCATGGTTTCTCATTCTGTATGTGACCCCAGAAGACATTCTTGTGTAGGAACTGTTTTACTTATTTTTGTACATTCAGAAGTGTCTCATAGAGTGCTTGACATATGGTTACACTCAGAAAATACGATTTTAAATGAACTATTTATTCAAGAATAGGTCAAGATTATGCAAAACTCTGTGTAGAAAAAACAAAGTGAGACCCTTTTTAAGAATTTAAATATGGGAGGGTGGGTGAAATGAGTGAAGGTGGTCAAAAGGTACAATCTTCCAGTTAGAAGATAAGTAAGTCCTGGGGGTGTAATGTATAGCATGGTGACTATAGTTCTGTTAACAATACTGCATTGTAAGTTTGAAAGCTGCTAAGATAGTACATCTTAAAAGTTCTTATCCCAAGACAAAAAACTGCAACAATGTGTGGTAACGGATTTTAACTAAACTTACCATGGCAACCATTTTGCAATATATCCATATATCAAATCATTATGTTTCACACCTAAAACTAATACAAGGTTATATGTCAATTACTTCTCAATAACAATAAATAAATAAATATTGATAGTATAAAAAAGAATTTACATAATATTTTGTCCATAGTATAAAGAAATCAAACATTTCAAAATAATTTGCAAAATTTTGTTCAGTAAAATCATACAATATGAAAAAGAATCATAGAAAAGAAAAATTACATTTACTATTTTGGAATTTGTCTTATTTTAGTATACTGAGCTTAAGTATTAAGTTTATTCATTTCAGTTTATTAATGCCAGTTGTATCTGTTTAAAAGTGTTGAAGATGGAGCGTCAAAGTTTACAAAAATTGCTCACCAGTATAACTGCATTTACAGTTTCATCAAAATATTAAAATTTTGTTTCAGTTATTTACTACAATTTTAGAAAACCATGATATATCAGAAAATGTGGTTCTAGTTCTTAGTTTTACTGTTTATAGCCATTATAGCCCTGTCAAGTCATTTAGCTGGACAGGACCTCAGATTTCACATTGCTAAAACTGAAAATCATATTAGTTTCTTAGAGTTGTTTTGGAGGTTAATTGTTCTAACATGCAAAACATTTTTGTAGTGTGATTTCTTACACTACAAAAATGTAGACACTCAGTAGTTATTAACCAATTTGGATTGAAAGTGAATCCCAATCAAAACACTACTTAAACTTGTAATAATGTCATAATCAAACTGATTTGCACATGTAATTACAGATAAATTGGAGAGTTTATATCAATATTTTCAATTAAACTAAGAAGTTAACATTAAAATATTTTACTTTCTCCAGTTACTATAATTTTCTATGTTAAAAGCACATATATTTTACAGTAATTTTTAACTAAAAACAAGACACATTTTATCTTTATTTCATTAGTTAGCAACCTATTTCAAAAATGATCAAAGAAGATTCATTTATTTTTAAATTTCAGCTGCATTTCTAAATATCAGCCACAATTTGAAAATATTAACCATTATATTTTCAATGGAAAACTTATTTTTTGATACGTTTGTGTTCATTTTATTCTAATTTTTCTCTTTTGCTGTATTGATTTGCAATTGAAAATCAGTAGCACTTGGTGCTATAGAAGACTATGTAAATTATTTCCTGGCAAGCCTTGGTAGCACATATGCTTCTTTTAAGAATAACTAAGAAGCAATCTGCTGATTAGTATACTTTACATCCTTGCGTCCAAGTCCTTCAAGAACATTCAATATCTGTGCCACCTAAATAGAACAAATACTCTGACTCCAAGGTATTCATTCTCATTTCCCCTGTATGCCATGCCATTCAAAATCTGTAGGGCACAGATATATTTAAAATCAAAATGAAGTAATGATTCCTGTTTACACTGTACTATAACTTAAAGCAAGAGTATAAGTGGTTTTTAAACATCCACAGAGAAATTAGCATTAAAACTTAACAATAAAACTACTATTTTTTTCTTCTGATAGAAATAAAACAAATAAATGTTCATTCCATAGAAGTGAAACAAAATCAGCTACCATAACCTTCACTGTGAACATCATCTTAATTTATATTCATCAAACAATTAAAATCATAAAATTAAGGAGAAAATGTTTTATGCATCTCTTAAAACTGATAAACAAATGCCAATATTTGTTCAGGTGAATTAAGGTTACTTATTAACTACACCCAGCACACCTTCTAGATTCTCCATTTTTATTGGTGTAATCAAATTGTCCCTAGCTTCTCCAACACTAGTTACAGATATAATATTACTAGCTCTAATGCTCAGTGCTTCCAGTTGCTTGGCCAATCCTATACAGAGTGTCCTGCTTTCTTAAATATAGCAAAGGCATGTTTATGTAAGTCTAAGAATCAGTACTAGCTATTGCTCATCTCCTGGTAAACCAATCTAGGACATATCCTAGACCACCAAATACACATATATACAATGGAATATTTCTCAGCCATAAAAAGGAATGAAACTGAGTTATTTGTAATGAGGTGGATGGACCTAGAGTCTGTCATACAGAGTGAAGTAAGTCAGAAAGAGAAAAACATATACCGCATGCTAATGCACATATATGGAATCTAAAACAACGGTACTGATGAACCTACTGGCAGGGCAGGAATAAAGATGCAGATGTACAGAACAGACTTGAGGACACAGCAGGGAAAGGAGAAGTTGCTGCATAGCACAGGGAGGTCAGCTCGATGCTTTGTGAAGATATGTATACATAGAGCTGATTCACTTTGTTCTACAGCAGAAACTAACACAGCATTGTAAAGCAATTATACTCCAATAAAGATTTAAAAAAAAAAAAAAAGAGGCTCTGATCCTTCCAACATTTCTTCCACTACAGCAGGACAAGATAACTGCTGCCCCTAATGTCAGAGCATATCTTGAGCTGCTCCTAAGTTCACTGGCAAAGTGAGAGAGAGAACATTCCTATTTTGATATGATCAACTAAAGGTCTCACAGCAAATTTGAGTGAAATATCTTAAATTGGTTGAGAAATAGCTATTTCATCTGCTGTGACACACAAATCTAAGGTCTAACAGCTTCAGGTCTCAAAAACTTCACCTGGTCACTCTCATCTGAATCATTTCCATAAAGAGGTAAGACGAACAACTTTATTTTTTTTTTAACAGCTAGAGTTATATGAATTGAAATTTAAGGTAATACCAAAGCTTATTTAAATTCTCTAGTAGTTTCGAATTTGAAGACTGACTTGAAAATTTCCTTGATTTTCTGTGTAATACCTGGCACATTCATTCTGAGTTCTAGTGTGAACTGCTGAGAAGGGGAACTTCTCTAATTACATTTTGCTGTCTCCTTTCCAATTTTCCCCTACACCAAGGAGAATAACATTCAAATAAAATGACCAAAGCACTGAAATGAAAAAAGAATATTTAGACGATCTCTCAAATCTTAACTCAGTTTAGAAGTGAAAAATAACCACTGACACAAGGATAAAATTGTTTTCTTATCTGGCCTGGTCTGAAACTAGTAACTAGTGAACCATGTTATAATCAATACCATTAAAGCTAACTTAAAAAAAAAAAATCCTCCTTACTATCCCTCTCTCACATGCAATCCATCTTTACTTCTTGTAGCTTCTATTACTTTATTTCTAAACTATAGTCTCAAATCCAACCATTTATTTCCATTTCCACTGACAGCAAATTAGCCCAAGCCTCTGGCATCCTGCAGAGGGATTATTGCAATTGCTTCTCCAATTAAAATATTTTTAAGTGTAACATTAATTCATGCAAAAAAGTATTAGAAAAATTATAACAAAATTAAACACAAAATGAGTAACCACAATTCAATTCAATAAATAGAACATTATTTGCTTCTTAGAAGGCCCTTCAAAAGTATTTTTGCCATGCTACAGTTGACAGTCATTTGGATTGTCCTTAGTTTGGAATTATAACAAATAATACTGCTTTAAACATTCCGTGCAAGTTTTTGTGCATATACATTTCTCGTCTAGTAGCTGAGTCAAATGGTAGGAATGTGTTCCTTTTATGGCCAGTTTTTCAAAGTGGCAGCACCAATTTACACTTCCATCCACAGTATCTGAGAATTCTAGCTGCTCCCCTTTCTTGCCAACACTTGGTGTTGCAGACCTTTTGAACTTTATCCCGTCTCTGAGTATGTAGCAGCATTTTATTTTTTTTACCAAATTACTAATGATGTTGAGCAACTTTGCATATGCTTATTGGCTATTTGTATATATCATATATCAATCATGAAGTGCCTGTTTATATCACTTACCTATTTTGAGGGAGCATTGTCATTTTTTTATCGTAGCATTTTTTATATATTCTGGATATGAGCCCTTTATGAGTTATTTTGTGCTGCAATTTTCTTGTCCTATTCAGTGCTGTGCCTTTTCTTTCTCTTACTGATATCCTTTCAGGACATTTCATTCTTTAATTTTAATGTAATTTAAATTTCAATTTGTCAGACTATCATTCCCTTTATGGGTGATGCTTTTTGAGTCCAATTTAAGAAAATTGTGTCTGTACTACAGTGATTAAGATATTCCCCTGTTATCTTCTTGAAGACTTGCTGTTCTGCCTTTCATTTTCATGTCTATAATCAACTAAGAATTGACTTTTGTATATGAGGTGAGGCAGGGGGTCAAGTACTTTCCCCTCACGTCAATACCCAGTTAATACACTGCCAATAATTGAAAAGACTCTGCCCTTTCCTGCAGTGCCACCTTTATTTTAATCAACATACTTATATGTGTGGTATGTTTCTGAGTTCTCTATTCAATTTCATTGATAATGTTTCTATTCTTGCACCAATAGTACATGAACAGTTTTTACTCTGTAGCTTTTTAATAGGTCTTAATATCTAATAGGGTATGCCCTTCTCAAGTTAACTTGGCTATTCTTGGCCCATTGTTTTCTATTGAAATTGTACAATAAGCTTGTCAATTTATACATAAACACATAATCTATTGGGAGTTTTATTGTGATTGCATAAAATCTAAAGATCTCTTTGAGTAGAATTCTTGACATTTTTTACATTACTTAGACTTCCAAACCATAAACATGTTTCATCTATGAATTTATATTTTCTATATGTCAGCAATTAATTTTCTTTAGTTTTCCACGAAGAAATTTTAAACATAACATTAAGCTTATACCTACATATTTGTGATCTTTTGATCTTGTGATAAAGGAACAAGTTTTAAAATTTCTTCTTTTTGTTGCTGATATACAGAAATACAATTAATGTATATTGACCTTATATTCAGAAATCTTAATGAAATTACTTACTAATTCAAACAATCTGTAGGAACTTTGGGTTTTCTATGAACATAATGATGCCTGTAAATTGTAATTTATTTGTCACTATAAAATTCTTGTATATTTTATATTTTTCAATTGCTTTATTTCACTGGCACAAACCTCCAGGGTAATGTTAAACAGATGGGATGATAGCAGGAAATGCATGTCTTATTTTTGCTTTCAGGGGAGAATACATTCATCTTTTCATAATTAAGTACTACCCTTTCTGAATTATTTTGTGTAGATATTCTTTAGTTTACTAAGAGTTTATATTGTAAATGGATAAATTTTCTCATTTACTAATTACACTACTTAATTTTCTAATGTTAAACCAACATTTAATTCCTGGAATTAAAACAACCTTGTCATGATGTATTATCTTCTTAATATCTTTGTCATATTTAGATGTTTTCGTATAAGATTATGATAATCTCAGAAGTGAGTTAGGGAGTATTTCCACCATTATCTGAAAATATCTGTTTAAGGCTGGTGTTACTTTGTCCATAAGTATTTAGAAATTTCACTACTAAAGTCAGGTGTGTGCAATATATTGTTTCTTCCCATGACAGGTTTAGTAAGATTTTTATAAATTTCATCTAAAACTTCAAATTTACTTTTATGAAGTAGTTCATGTGTTTTTATTAGCATTTAAATACAAGTAGGATCTACAGTGATGTCCTCCTTTTTATTCTTCATATTAAGAATTTGTAACATCTTCTCAGAGTTTTTTTCTTCACCTTCTCTGCCAAGCATTTATAAATTGCATCAGTTTCTCTAAGAAAGGACATTTTGGTTTTGTTAATTTTTTATTGCATATTTGTTTCCTATTGTATTTTTTTTATTACAACTGCAATGAGATAACAGTTGAAGTACACTAAACAGTATTATTTAAAATGCAAAATTTGATCTGTTTTGGTATATGTATACACCTGTGAAACAATTGCCACATTCAAGATAGCCACTTCCCTCATCTCTGCAAGTTTTCTCATGGCCCTTTGCAATCCATCTTTTCTTCCCCCTTCATCCCATGCAACTTCTGTTAATACAGATTAATTTGCATTTTCTGGAATTTGTGATGAATAAAATAATATAGTATGTACTTTTTTGGGGGCTTGGCTTCTTTCAAACAGAATGTATTTTGGGATTCATCCATGTTGTTACTTATATCAATATGTTCATTCCTTTCTGTTGCTCAATAGTATTTCATTGCATGGGTGTGCCACAGTTTATTCCCTCCATCTGTGTTCTTATATTTAAGATAGTCTCTTATAACTAACATAGAGTTGGGTTTCTTTTATTCCAATATTACAATCTTGTTATTATTACTATTGCTTTGGGTTTTTAAAATTTATCATTTTACTATTTGCTTTCTAATTAACCCATGTAGTTTTCTTTTCTTTTTTCTTTTTTTTTTTTTGTCTCCTTTTGGATAGATTAAGAACGTTTTTATTATTTCATGCATCCCTTCTATTGATTTGCTAGTTTTACATATGAAGAATCTTAATAGTAGGCTCTCAAGAGATTATACCATATATGCTTGATATATTGAGGTCACTATGGTTAATATTTTTTCAAGTATTTAGATATTCACCCTTTCTTGACTATGTGTATACCTACGGATTTACCCTTTTCATTCCTCTTTACTCAGTCTTTATTATATCTCTGAGCTTCCTTTTGGTATCCTTTTCCTTCTACTTGAATAATGTCATTCAGTAGATCCTTTGGTGTGGGTCTGCTGGTGAGGAATACTCTGAGTTTTCGTTTTTGAAAATGTCTTTATTTCTCCCTCATTTGGAAGGCTATTTTCACTGATTACTGAATTTTAGTTAGCAGTTATTTTCTTTCAACCACTAAAGATATCATTCTGTTATCAATGACTTCATTTGTGCTCTTCTATTAATAAATCAGCTGTCAGTCTTATTGCATTCTTACAGGTAATATGATTCATTGCTGCCAGATTTGACTGCTTTATAGATTTTCTCTTTGTCTTTTATTTTTAGCAGATTCATAGTGATGTGTCTGGGTGTGATATTATTTATATCCACAGGGTTTTGATGCTCCAGTATCTATGATTTGATGTCTTCAATTGCTTTTAGAAAATTCTTTGCCATCATCTCTTCAAATATCGCTTCTTCTCTAAGACTTTTCTTCACTCTTTTTCTAGACTACACATATATCCCATATGTACCATTATACCTTTTCCTCTATTTTTCATCTTTTTGTCTCTTTGCTTCCATCTGGTTATTTTCTCCTGACCTATCCTTTGTTCCTATCCTATTTCCCTTTTCAACATTGTCTAATCTGCTGGTGAACATTTCCATTGGTCTTTATTTTAATTCCTATATTTTTCAGTTCTAGAATATCCTTCTGGTTGTTTTTTAGTTTCCAATTTTCTCTGAAAACTTCCATCTTGCCTTTTAATCCAGTAAATGGATACACTGACCATAATTATTTTAAATTATGTCTCTTTGCATCATTACTTGTTAAAATCTTTCAGTGTTTTCCTATTACACTTTAAAAAGAATGCCAGGATCCTTCCCTCAGATTAGATGGCCATGTATGGTCTGACTGCAACTAGATTCTTCAACTGCATCTATTATGATGCTCCCTACTCCCCACTCTTTATGCTGTATTTGACTCTGTGGCTGCCCTAAGCTTTTCCTCAAGTCACAGTTTTTCTCTTCCTCAGGATTTTTGGATCTTTTATATATCACCTTATTAGTGACTCCCCTCAAATGACTCTCAGTATTTGCTTTTTCCTCCTTGCCAGCCTATTTCTTACCTATAATGGCAGTGACTATGCTTTCTTCCTGTTGTAAATCCAGGTCTTAGCATATTATTGGCACATGATAGGCATCAAATATTTGTGAATGAATGATTCAGTGAATGAAAGCTATACTTCTCCTATTTAACAATTCTCTTAATAGTAAAAAGATGAAAAACATCTAGTTATTATCTTATTCATCTTTTAATCTCTCAGAGCACCTAGAATATATTAGATAATTGTTCAGTACCTTTTACAAGTTGAGTTGAACTATAAAATGCTCATGGTTGTGAAATTCATAGATAGTATGAATATAGATATGATATAGATATGTCTATAATATATATCCCTCCAAATCTATATATTTATATCTATATGAATGACATGGCCGTAACTATTACCATGACAATACCAATTACTAACATTCTTAAAAACTTGTACAATTTTAATGAAGTAGTGAACTTGACCTTTCACAGATTTTCACCAATAACTTTTTCTACAACTTTGAATACCTGTAGTTATAGATACCAAACATAGTTTGGTCACGTTTCAAATATATAAGCAGAGAGGAGATATTTGATTTGTAGGAATTATTTTAAAATGCTGTTTTCAGACCACTTTATTTTTAATATATATCAACTATTTTTTAAACACATGCAAAATTACTTGAATACTTAATACTTTCCCTTTGTTGTCTAAGAAGGGGTCAAATTGGCAATCTCTGATTCTGACTCTCCCAACATTTCCTGTGAACTTGTAAAAAGAAATAAGAATGCTAAATTCCAGAAGGAACTTCTATTTTAATAAAAATACCAAGGAGTTAATTAAAAAGCACAAATTTGGCTTGCACATTCTCTGAAACACAGCAGTCCACTAGCCAAGAACCAGGTAGATAGAAATTTTAGCTATTCTATTTTCTCTGGATTTCATCTTAAAATAGATATTTGGCACATATCTAAACAGATGATTGGCTCACTTACTTAAAACTGCATGAATACTGCTTCCACAAAGATTTGGTTTACTCTTGCACTCACCCACACCTCATTATTACTTACACTTCTATAGCTATTCAGATACTCTGTTTGCCAATGAATGGCGTAGAAGTTGGCTAGAAATGGCATTTTTGGATGGCTCGTCTCCTTGGGTGAGGGAAAAGCCAGAAACCTGGGGACAACAAGGCATGGTGGGAGTGGGAGATTTTCACCTGCTGTACTGGTTCAAAGTGCCCAAGAACCTTGTCACGTGGACAGAAGAGGATTAGTGGCATTCACTAAAACCATCGGAACAGTTGTGCAACTAAGTATTTTTAAAAGTTTTTGAAAGGAAACCTTAAGCTGTAAAATCATCACTTACTGAGAATAATTGCCATCTAAAACTCAGGATTTAAAACAAAGACTAAAGTTGAAAATGGAGGGAGGGTAGATAATTTTGTTTTTAAATGGCCACTGATTTCATCCTATCATACAGGGAGATGTTAGAAGATCCTGTTTTATTTTTGATTTGGATAATTTAAATTTTTCATATCAAAGCATTTAAAAACCACTGAAGTAGTATAAACATTCAGAAAATCATAGAGTTATAAAACATCCACGTGCCTACCACCTAGATTAAAGAGATTTTGTTATATTTGCTTCAGATCTCTTCCTCTTCCCCTTCGCTTTATTTTTTTAAATAAAACATTAAAGAAGCAGTTCATGGTTCTTTGTATCCCTCCCCTATCCATTCACTCACCTCCCTTTCCAGTTTCCATCACAATCCTGAAGTGTAACTCGCCTGCCTGCATTGTTTCTATGGTTACCAAACATGTTTTCATCCTTCACCAAAGTAGAAAACTGATTTATGTGTTTTAAAATTCTATAGAATGTATCATGATTTATGTATCATTTTAAACAATACTGAGTGAAAAATGCAAACTGCAGAATTATGGAAATCCTACAGCAGTTAAAATGAATGAATCTGACTTATGTGTACTAACATAAGTAAATCTTAGAAACATATTACACAGTATAAACGCTGGCTTTTGTAATAATCTAGGGTTGATACATATAAATCAAATTTAATAACTCTTGCAGCTGTGTGGTTTTCTGTCATATAAATAAACCACAAGTTATTTATCCATTTTTATTTGATAAAAGGATATTTAGCTTGTTTCCAGCTATTTTCTATTACAGGTAATTATATAATGGACATCTTTGTACACATCTCTCTGTGTGAATACATCTTCAGTGTATGTACCTAGTAGAAGATATGTTGGAACATTTTCAATTTTTATGGGTATTTTCAAATTAGGCTTTAAAGATGTTATACCAGTTTATACCAGTTATATATAAGAATCCTACGTATGAGTTTACAAATGTATATTTCCCATATTAAATTGGTGTATTTGGTTGTTGATTTTTTTTAAGATATATGTTGCAGGAGTTTTTATATGATCTGGATACTGCAAATTTATCTGTTACATATTTTGAAAATATCTTTCTGCTATCTGTCTTATATTTTCACCATTTCTTTTGTGTCTGTTTTATTTATATCTGTCAGTAAGTCTTTTTATAATTTGTGTTTTCTTGTGCTGTTTGATAACTTTGTACTCCAAAGTTTTAGATATTTTTCTATACTTTCTTCTAGAATTTTTAATTTGTAGTTTACATTTAGGTCTTTAATTAGGGAGACAATATGTCCCATTTTGCCAGAGTCTCAAATGTTTTAGAATTTATCCCAGATATTTCATTGCATAGTGAAGTATTATGATAATAGTTGCCTTCAAATAACCCATTACTTCTTTGGCAGACCTCCTCTTTAGATTTCCAACTTCTGCCGTAAGTCTCTTCAGGTGTAATGGTAGAATTCAAACTTTAAGTCATGATTAAATCTAAGAGATGACCAATGATAACTCTCTCTCTTTTCCCAATCTTTTCCAGGTGCAATGATACCAACTTTTCCTTTTCCTGGGTAGCATGGCAATGAAGTGCTCTCTGACATGAGGAACCAAGAACAACTGACTCCTTCCAGTGCTTTGTGCTTGTAAAATATTATACTCTATTGTCCTTGCTAGCCATTTGGTGCACCAGCCAGTTGTTTCATGGCCTGTGAGATGCACAGTGCCCTCAGGCTGTCCATCACTGGGTTCAGTGGAGATTATATAATAGGTGTTTGCAAAATATATGTGTGGAAGATAGAGGCTGAGAAATCCTGCTCTAGTGTATGTAGAGAGTAGTCTTCATTCTCTTGCTTGAGTGGCTTTGTAATTTATTACATGATATAAACCTACAACTATTTGTTTGTTGTTTGGCTTTTAATTTTTCAGTAAACCCTTTTTGCATCAGTGAGCTCAACATAAAAAGTACATATTTAATAAAAAGTTAGGTATTACATTTCTGTTTCTCAATAAATTTGATGACGAAACATATGATTTGCAGGATAAATGTGTTAACATTTGCCATTCACTATAGAGACCCTAGTAATAACACCAACCACGAGAAGACCAGAAGATGTAAATCTGCTGAAGAAGTATCAAAATCTACTTAAAAACTGAGTAATCAGAAAAGACTAAAGATGACAATTTAAGATGTGTAGATGCAGAAGGTGGATTATGTTTCACTCTACAAATACTGATTTTTCATTTAGATCAACTGACTATTCTTCTAAATTAATAACTCATTAATTAACTCATTCTTAAGCCAAGTTTCTTCATGTATGTGTAAAAAGTGCATCAATATCTGTTAATGTATTTAATTGGCAGAAGTAAAATTTTGCAGGAGTTTTTTCTTTCCAGTATTATCAAATGCATCAAGTAGAGAATCAGTTAATTTAATTTGAATAACATCTTAATTTTTATCGTGTTATTGAAATCGAATTGAAATTTTGGAAATTCATTCTGTCTGAGGCAAAGCATCAGATCTTATTTTTACTACTATTATAAATTCAGTTAAAATAATCAATAGCGAATATAAATAATATTACTCATTTGTGATAATAATCTGAAGACAAATTTTTGTGAAGCACAGAGCAATGTAAAGAATGTTCTTACTAAATTAAGCACACTGTTGATGGGAACATAAAACAGTGCAGTCTCTATACCGGAAAATAGTATAGAAGTTCGAAAAAATTAAAAATAGAACTACTATATGATCTAGCAATTCCACTTCTGAGTATTTATCTGAAGAAATGAAAACACTAACTTGCAAAGGTATCCTCATCCCATGTTCAATGCAACACTATTCACAACAATTGAAATATCCATCGATCAATGAATGGATGAAGAAAATATGATACATATATATGACAGAACACTATTCAGCTTTAAAAAGCAAGGAAATCCTACAATATGCAACAACATGAATGAACCTGCAGGGCATTATGCTAAGTGAAATAAGCCAGTCACAGAAGGACAAACCCTGCATAATTCCACTTACATGAAGTGCCTAAAATAGTCATACAAAAAAACCCAGCAGAATGGTGGTTGCCAGGGATTGAAGGGAGGGGGAAATAAGAGTTGCTGTCCAACTGGTTTAGTTTCAGTTACACAAGATGAGTAAGTTCTAGAGATCTGCTGTACAGCGCAGAGCCTATAGTTAACAATTCTGTATTGTACACTTAAAAAGTAATTATATTGTGTGCTTACTAGAATAAAGAAGCTTATAAAACATTAAAAGTAGACTACGATTAGTTATAGTGCAAAAATAGCTGAATGACAAAATGTCATGATGCAAATATTGAATAAAACAATACTTCAGACTGTTAGTACATGATTTCTCTCTGTTAACCATCATTAAATGGATCTTAGAAATATTAAAGCCTTTGAATATCTATGTCAATCAAACTAGATGTCCTAAAAAGATATTTAACTTTAATATGAATTTGTCTTTTAAAGTTTGGTTATATTTTATTCAAAATCTTTTGGAAATCTTTAATCAAAGTATTTCACAAAGGAACACTTCAGGTTTTGAGGATCTGGGCAAAATGAAACTAGTAAGAGCAGCTTGCAAATAAGCTCATCTTTATAAAATCTATGGTAGACCAGAATAAATGAGGCCTCAGGTAGCATACAAGATTTATTTTTGAATTTATGGAAAGAATATTTTGATAAAGCTCCTTTTTAAAGTTAGATGTACAGTTGTCCTTTGGTATCCATGGGGTATTGGTTCCAGGATCTGCCCCAGATACCAAAATCCACAGATGCTCAAAGTTCATAGTCAGTCCTTGGTATCCAAGGCTCTGCATCTGAGGGTTTAACCAACCTCAGATAAGTGTAGTACTATATGTATTTACTGGAAAAAAAATCTGAGTATAATTGGACCCACACAGTTCAAACCCCTGTTATTCAACGGCCAACTGTATTTATATTACCTGGGAATGAAATAAAACTGATAAAATCTACAATTTTGCAACTTCTTAATTTCCTGAACATTTCAAAATATTCATAAGTTTAAACAACTTGTTCCATAATTTAAAAGAATTTGACAAACAAAAATACTCCCAATAAAGGTAAAAGGATAGCATCCAAGAAAATACTCAGGCTAAATTTTTTCTACGTTGTAGTAAACACAAAATACAAAAGAGAAAAAAAAATGAGCGAGTTTAGTTCTTTGGTTGATCCACTAGGTAAACTGTTGCACATACAAAACTGGGTTTATTAAACATGCTAAGAAAGGGACATCATTTTGACAGAGTTTTAGTCTGACTCAAAAAGGGGGTCAGTTAGGGAAGAATATTTATAGTATTTCAAGAACTGGAGTCAGTCATGGATAGTTTTATGGCAGAAGTTAGTAAGCGTTGTATGGTCTGGGCAGAGATTTGTCAGATCTGTAAACTAGGTGACTTGCTGAACTAGTCAGTGGTCTTTGGAACATATGGATCTGGGTGGTATTACTGCTACTATTACCTGAGCTTGACACATGAATTCCAAAATGAGCTACTACATTTTATTTGTGCTTAGATTATGTGTGTTGCAGATAACAGTTTGATACAGTTTATCTGTTAGCAAGTCACAGTTGTTTTCTTTTCCTTTTTCAGGTCGTCATTTTCTGCTTCAACTCTCATTTCTACATCAATGAATATACATCTACAGAAAAAATTTTAATGACAATAATATTCCAAATGTTTGAATGAACCACACCTTTTAAACCAATCCACTATTGTTTTGGACATAGATGATTTTCATTTTAATCTTAGGTATTACTTTTCCTTCTACATATATCAGTGAGTACTTGCTCAGCTATTTCCTTAAGACAAATTCCTAGAATTGGGGTTTCTAGGTCAAAGAAAAGAAAATTTTTAAAAAGGTCTCTGATAAAAAACTATCAAAGTACAGTTGGCTCTCCATATCTGTGGATGCAGAATATGTGGAGAAGGACTGACTGTACCACAGTGTTTTATATAAGGGATTTGAGCATCCTCGGATTTTGGTACTCGTGGGAACTGAGGAACAACTGTACTTTCCAGAGACTCTGCACCAGGCGAGCATGAGTTTTTGGTTTACCTCCACTAGGTCAAGGATGATTAATTCATTTATTTATTCAACAAATATTTATTTAATGTCTATTATGTGTCAGGCACTGAGTAATACTAGTGTACATGTTTTATGAATCACGGTGCTAGAGAAGTCGGGAGAGCTTAATGTGTGCCCTTAGAGCGTGTGGTTCCATCTCACTCAGTGAAGTGTGAAGGAGTCTGGCTACAGCTACCTACCAAGGCAGGATGAGGAGAGAGCCATAGGGGAGCAGCTGGCACTTCTACTAATACTGAGCAGGACAGGGTGTCTGATATTTTCTGTGAGCCGTATGACGCTGAAGAAGGCCAAGAGCTGTCTTGAAAGCTGAGAGGACCCTAACAAAGAAAGACTGGAGGCAAACTACTGGACGTAGGAACAAAGCCGAGAGGGAAGTGGGAGTTGTATGCAGACAGTAGGAGAGTGACTCATGTGTTTCAGGGAACTATGTATACAGTACAAAAGTCTGCAAAGGGAGTCTCAAAAGAACCCACAAAAACACCCCTTGAGTGAGAACTGGCATGTGATGCCTGACATAATAAAGACTACCACCAGCCAAGTTACAATAGCACCAGTCTCAGAAGTCTCTATCTTTTCTTTCAATTCTTCTTTCTCTAAGGCTGGAAGAACAATAGGAGGAGAAGTGAAAAACTGACCATGCCCCCACTCTTCACTATGTGTCCCCCAGCTGAAAGTCAGGCCTAAGCCAGGGGAGGGAAACAGCTTTGAATTGGATGAAAGTTTGAAAGTTAATTTAGTTTAGGCTAGAATTTTTGTTACCTGAATTTGAGGCGATACCTATAGCTGGGAATGAATTTCAAGCTACAGGATCTGCCTGAGAAATAGCCAAGGGACAGTTGAGATCAAGCAGAGAGGACCCCTGCAAGCAGTAAATAGGTAGAAATAAAGCTATTTTATAGTTGTACTTTAACAAGTTTGCTCTGTGCAATGAACTGGCTAAACAGGCACTTACAATAAGATCAACAACTCCTACTGAAGTAAGGTCAGCTATGTCAGCTATACAAGAAGGGTACTAACCTAGATTTCAAAGCCTATGAAGGCTTCCTGTGAAATGTAATTTTGCAACTTAATTGAAAGTTGAAAATGCAATTGAAGGAATTCTGACTGTAGGAATTGGCCACTTATATCATAGGCAGTGAGCAACCAGCATTTCAGGGGTAACAAATGTATCCCTTCAATGCATTATTTCACTTCCAAGAATTTCCAGAAATATAACAACTCTGAAAAGTGGCCCAGGTGAAAAAATGGTCAAAACTTTTTGACTGTGGCATACTCAGCAAGAAGTATAGGAACATAAGAGGCCCATGTCACACTGCTTCTCAATACCCAAAGGTCCAGTTAACAAGAATAGATTAGGTCATCCACCTTCTTTGTCACCCCGACAGTGGTCCTACAGTAAAAAAGAGTAAATGCATCATAGGTCACCTGCTTCTTCAACTCCTTCCTCCTAGTGTGGGAAATAGAATATGAGCAAGGAGTTACCACCCCCCTCCAAAAAAAAGAGAAGGCTGTAGAAGTGAACAGTAACCCACACCTCCCAAAAAAAACAGCTGTAGAAGTGAACAGCGACTGGATGTTGAAGGGCATTATAGCCCATATTTAAAGAATACAGACTATCTTCAGGGCAACAGGAGCTACTAAAAGATTTTAAGCATGAGAGCTGCTCTGGCTGCAATGAGAAAATTGAATTGGAGGTAATATCAGAGGCAGAATGACCACGTAGGAGGTTGTAGCAGTAATTTAGCTGAGAAATTAGGAGAACCTGATCTAAGGTACTAGGAGTTAGGGACATAAGTAACTGGACATGTAACTGGAAGTAGACTAGCCAGGACGTAAATGGCAAGCTGGATAGAGAGAAAATAAGAGAATGCTTGGTGGCAAGTCGCCAAGGGGGCCCTGCTACACCTTACTAAGCCTGTGGCACATAGTCAACAGAAATCATAAGGAGGAGGGCATACATAAATTTTAAAAATAGTAACTTCTTCCACGTGTAAACACAGCCATATGGTGCCTTGGAATCTGACACAACAGAATACTACCACCCTTCTTCTGTTGAGAGGGTTAAGAAGAGAAAAAAGGGAAGATCTCTGAAAGATAGAGAGAGGGGATTTCGATGGGAGTATAGTTTAGAGAGAGGGGTTGTTTGGGATTATTATTTTCTCTGTAATTCTTTGTTAGTCCTTTAGATTACCTGCTAAAAGGTATATTAAGCTGAAACCAGTGGCTTGTTCCAGGAATCATGTCATGGCTAATTTTGCATTAAATTCTTTACTAGAATTTCTTGAACGCCATAAAATAGCTCTGGGAAGGGGAGCGGGCAGGGCTCCACACACTGTAGGTATGGTATGGTTATGCTGCAAGAAGAGACCTCAGAGTAGAGGTCACAGTAGTCCATGGTGTTGATATCTGTCAGCAGTGACCTGTGATGCTCTGAAAGTATGTGATATGGGAGGAAAGAAGATGGTGAAAGGTATTGATAAAGGAAGTTTGCACTCTGATGCAAACACTAGCATCAGGGTAAGTGCTATATAAGTTTTGACTCTAATACCAATAGCCACTTTATGATTATCTCTTTAGAGACTGCATGAATTAAGCAAAGATGGAGGGGGAGGCAGGGGGGCTAGTTCAGCTGAGTGCTCTCACTGATGAAAAGCAGGCTCTGGTCCTGTCACCTCAGCTTCAAATGCTTCAGCTCATCTTAGGTTGAAGTGCCAAGGTTAGGCTGGAGATATTTAGGTTATTTCCTTAGTTTGTGGTGAGACTATAAAGAACATCTGAAGAGATTACTGCATATGTCAGTTGCTCAAGATGCCTGAGAGCACTAACAGGAGATTAATGTTGGTCCTGGGATATGGAAATGCTCTTTTACTTTTTAATCAAATAGTTGATTGGGTTTGATTTGTTCTTTTGATTTTCAGGGGTGAAAAAAAAAGAAAGCCAAAACATGTTTATGGCTCATTTTCAATGAATGGGAACAATGAACTTAAATATTTTTCTCCCTGCTTTTAAATTAAATTTTAAAATTATAAATTTACACAAACATGGACAAGCTTTTTTTTTACTGTGCATTTTAAATTAGATAAAAGAGGGAATCAAAATCTTTTTATTCTGCAAAGGTGATTATAGGAGCTTAAGATTAAATTTAAAATTTTATTATTTGTGAAGAAGCAGTTCACCCTGAGGCTCCTATCTTCTTATGTCTCTGCCTAAAAGTGAACAAGCTCTGAAATTATTTTTAGGTACAATCTGCAAATCCTGATAAACACAATGACTAAGCAAAAACATGCATGAACAAGCAAATAACAACAACAAACGCACATGAAATAAGATTTCAATACTCCAGAAGTAAATTATCTTATATGTCTTGGTCTATGACTTTTCTAATCATCACTTCTGTTAATAAAATATTTTACCATATAGTTACATTACAGCTATATTTCTTTGAATAGGAATAGTTTTAAAGTCTCTGAACTCTGTCCTTCACACCATACATATTATTTTCTTTGGGACATCACATTATTTACTTCAAGAAAGAGTCATTTAAATTTTTTTTATGAGATACACTGAAATGATCTGTGATTCATGACTCATGATTCAAAATTCTAACATCCTCTGACTACATTGTGTAAAATCTTAAATCACCCAAATATAACATCATACGTTGCCAGTTGGTTGTGGATTGATATTTTCATTCCACCTCTCCAGTCTCTATCCACTGCCCTTTGCAATGCTTAAATTTGTTGTTGAAATTGTTTGTAGACACCAATGATAAAAAAATATATAGAATTTGGAAGAGATAGTGATCTAACTGCTAGGCATCTTTTATGATTGATCACATATTCCTATCTGTTTATAAACATTACTGTAGGCTTATTATATTCTCAATTGTTCACCAGGTAATATGTATGTGCATAAGAAATTAAAGGCATGACATTGATCCTTCAGTTGTTTAACATTTTATTTGTAAAACAGACTAATACACAAAGACAATTGTGTACAGCGCCAGATATTATACCCATATGTCAATATCTAGGTTGAAAATTGTGCACTACAAGTGTAGGCACTGAAAAGAGAGAATGATCAATGAGGGCAAGGGAAATGAAAGGTGGCTCCATTGAGAAAGTGAGGCTTAAAATTGACTTTGAGGAATGAATAGAATTTACACAGGGAGAGTGACAATGGTTTTTAAAGCAAGGAATCAAAGAAGTGCAAGCCATGCTTGTAGACAGGTGAAGAAACATGTCTAACTGAATTTCAGGGAAACCAGTTGTAGGGACAGTAGGAAATAAGATGAGGTAAAATGAGGCCATATGGTCACATTGTTGCTGACTCTGAAAAACAGAACTCTATTATTTCTATCATTCAACTCAGTAGACATTATTATGTGGCAGGCAAAGGGAATATTTGAGAGGCAGTGTGGGATAAACAAATAGTTTGAAAGAATCAAAATGGTATACAGAACAGTTATTCTAGCATTACTCTGCAGAAAATAGGTGTTTATAAAGAAATAGTCATGTAGAGCAAGTTTTTAGAAGGAACAGAAACATTTTAGGGTCCCCAATAATGCACTGTACTAATCAGGACGATTTGTCATTTTTAGACCATTTGCAGGTTCTCTAACAATTTATTCTCAGTTCTGAATCATCAATGTTGCTCTCAGACTGCTCTCAGTTGCTAATTTGTATGGTGAGTTACGCTTAGAAATATATGCTAGTTTTCTTCTAGGGAAGGCACCCTGGCCAACTATTTCTTTATCTGTGATCGTTCAGCTGCCATATCCTCTCATTCTCTAATTTATTTTCTCAAAAAAAAAAAATAGAGGCGCATTCTCTTTCTATCACTGAGCTAACTTCAAGTTTCACTTATGTTCAGGAATATTTCTTTTATAATAGTACAAAGCTTCTCAAAAGAAAATATAATGTAAAGAAATATATTTCCACAGTTGGTGAGTGTCAGGATGAGGGGAGAGTGGAAGGCGCTAGGGAATATATTTATGCTGCTAAAGCAGAAGTGTTTGAGATGCTTAAAAGATGAAGTGACAATTCAATCCTTCTTCAATTATTCTATTGCTTTTCCTATAAATAAAACTAGGAATGCAATCAAAAGTTATAAACGTAATATAGCTACACAATTGCCCATTTTTTAGATGAAAGCAGTTTAAAGTATCGTGTCTGAAGAAATTTGCTGTGGCATTCTTCAACAGTGCAAATATATTCTGTATTAGTAATCAATATTTCTTGATATTATAGTGACCAACTGGGCATTTGTGGGTTAATAATAAGAAAATAATTTTTAAATGACAGTATAACATCTCCTGAGATACAGCCTTAGAGGTTAGCAGGTGATGAGTTAATTTGTTACAGGAAAGAATTGCTTTCCATTTTCACTCACCTGGGAAGATGGGTCAGAGTAATTGGACAAGTCTGAAGTCCCTGGGCTTTGCAAGGGGCATAGGTGAAGATATAACTTGTGAAAATTGGAGGCTAATTATCTTTCAGCTATGAAATAGTGACAAGATGTTTTCTTCTGCATCAAGCCAGATTTTGGGGACAGCTTAATGGTAGTAAATAACACATTTTTAAGAGTTTATAAAATCCCCAGATTATTCTAATTTGAGTTATAATCTCTGATTTGATTGGGAGATGTTCTTGTAAAGTAAAAAACTGGTAAATTGAAATGTCTGAAAACAATGCACTTGCTTTAAAAAGACTCTCCAGCTTTTAGTAATTTAGTAACCTCTGCATGAATAAACTACGTAAATTGGTGCCATTTTCATAGGCTAAGTCATAGATTACTCACTACATTGGATACTGCAAAAAGGAAATAATTTTTGCTACCATTCTTCAGGATAGTCTATAGGCAAGAAGCAAAAGATGAAGCATCATTTTCATTTAATGTCTGGCCAAAGGACCACCAAATGAGGCATTATTATAGATTTTTACGAAGCTGAGTAAGTAAACTTCATAGCATAGTATAATGTATAATGAGGAACCATAAAGTAGATTGGAAATTCTGTTTCAAATCATGTTGGTCATCTTAAATGTTCAGAGAACTAATGAAGCCTTTTAAGGATGAGAGTTCCATTTAGGATGACAGAAAGGGTAGAAAAAGTTTACATAAAAAATAATCCTAAAACTAATCTAAGTTTTACAATTACATTTCTTTTATAATGAGACAAATAGCTAAATTTACTTTGACATAATTTGGCTTGGAAGTGACCAATTTGGGTGTAGTTATTATCTTTGTCCTATACCTGTCAAAGCAGTGACATATCATTTAAAAAAGCATAATCTGCTCTTGGAACCGTAAATGTCACCATGTCTGTTATTGATTGCTTCTCAAGTTGAAATTACCTTTTCTGCTAACTTCTCTGTGGTATTCGTTGAATTTTTCTGACATTCACATAATTCAAATATTATGCATAGAGGTAAATATTTTTAAAAATCATGTTCTTATTAGTATGAAACAAAATTTGAGATCTGAAATGATTAATGAGCCAGAGGGTCAGCAACTGAAAAAGTGGAAGCAGTGTTAGGTTTATTCTACCACATTTACATAATCAGATAGCAAGTATTAATAATGTTATTAAGGTCAGTCATATAAGTGAGACTCTACCATGAAGGTAAATGTAAGAATAATGAACTCAAAGATCTCAGTGTTAAAGACTTAATTTGCATTACGTAAACAAGTCACATGGTAGTGTCACTTCTTCATTTGGTTTTCTAAAGTGTAAAATCTATATAAATGCTATTATCACTATTCTTCACCTATCTGATTGGATGTGATGTGATTAATTTAGGAAGAATTCAGCTTAGTCATCAGTTCCCTGGACCCCGTGGGCTCCCAGTCCAAATCTGCCTCAGTCTCTTACCCCTAAGTAGGGGAAATCTAAAGATCTCTGGTTTTATAACTCAGCATTAAATCACAAATCTGCTGCAGGTTTTGTTCTTTCTTCTTTAGTTATAATAATAGATTCTCTATTTTATTCCTTGTAGGTCTGCTCAAAACTCTGGATTCTTGGACTTCTCTGGTGGCACAGTGGTTAAGAATCTGCCTGCCAATGCAGGGGACACGGGTTTGAGCCCTGCTCCAGGAAGATCCCACATGCCACAGAGCAACTAAGCCCGTGCGCCACAACTACTGAGCCTGTGCTCTAGAGCCCACGAGCCACAACTACTGAGCCTGTGAGCCACAACTACTGAAGCCTATGCATCTAGAGCCTGTGCTCTGCAACAAGAGAAGCCGCCGCAATGAGAAACCTGCACACCACAACAAAGAGTAGCCCCCGCTCACCACAACTTTAGAAAGCCAGTGCCCAGCAACAGAAACAATGAAAACAAACAAACAAAAAAAACCAAAAAACCCTCTAGATTCTTAAACTACTCTGCATAATTCTAATTTTACACTATATATCCAATGTCACTTCATACAATACTGTCATAAATTATAATCATATTACCATAGCTATCCTTTTATACTGACTGCTATTGTATGACATTTTCACAATATCTTTGTCTCATTCAGTAAAGAGAACATAAAGTAAATATGCAAAATCGACAACTTGCCTGTAAGCAACACAATAGCTAGTTAAAATACTGATGAAAAAGGTTAAAGCATATTCATCCTATTAAATAATAGCTTACTACCATGAGTATAAAAAAAGACACTAATAATTTGAAAAAAGCCCGATTAAAAATAGACAAAGAATAATAAAAGTAATTGATAATAGAAAACTACAAAACCACTGAAGATATATTCAACTGTGAATGCTTAGTTGGTGAGGGTTTTTTTCTTTCTTTTTTTTTTTTTTGTTACTCCTTGTTTTTTTTTAACATCTTTATTGGAGTATAATTGCTTTACAATGGTGTGTTAGTTTCTGCTTTATAACAAAGTGAAGCAGTTATACATATATATATGTCCCTATATCTCTTCCTTCTTGCGTCTCCCTCCCTTCCACCCTCCCTATCCCACCCCTCTAGGTGGACACACAGCACCAAACTGATCTCCCTGTGCTATGAGGCTGCTTCCCACTAGCTATCTATTTAACATTTGGTAGTGTATACATGTCCATGCCACTCTCTCACTTTGTCACAGCTTACCCTTCCCCCTCTCCGTATCCTCAAGTCCATTCTCTAGTAGGACTGTGTCTTTATTCCCATCTTGCCCTAGGTTCTTCATGACCATTTTTTTTTTTTAAGATTCCATATATATACTAGCATATGGTATTTGTTTTTCTCTTTATGACTTACTTCACTCTGTATGACAGACTCTAGGTCCATCCACCTCACTACAAATAACTCAATTTCGTTTCTGTTGACTACTTTAAAAACTACCTAAGTGGCTCTCATTTCTCCTTCCAAGCTCTGCACAGAAACTACAGCTATATTTAAATATGTAAATTGGATTGAGACTGTACTCTACTTAGAGATCACTCAGTGACTTCCTATTGTGCTTAGAATACATTCTAACACATTACTGTGACTAGAGTTAAGGTTGTAAAAAATTAATAAACAGAAACCGCAATTAAATAGAGTCAGGAAACCAGAAGGGGGAGCTCTTAGGCCCTGCAATGATAGCAGATCAACAGGAAGAAGAAAGATTCCTCTTCTTTCCTGGAAAGGACTCAGCCAATGAAAAGCCATGGGCTCTATGTTTACTAGAGACCTCTCAACTTTCTTTACTTCTCTATAAAAGTGTTCTCCTTCCCTTGCCATGTGGGAGACTTGCACGTGACTCGCCACGGCTGGAGAACCTGAATTGCAAGTCTCTGCTGATCCCAAATAAACCCTTTTTTGCTAGAGAAATATCTGGCAGTCTATCTGTTTCAGCTCAATATTTTGGTGACTCACATGGGGACCAGAGAAGACCCCCAAAGGCTCTGGGTCTGGTGAGCAAACAAGTGCAGGACGCACAATTGAGTCCATTACTGCTCCCTGCTTTTCTCACTGACCCTGGAGTTTGAAGGTACATATTTCTTCTGGATCTGAGCTCACACCCTCTTTGCATTTGAAGCTCTCCAGACTTTATTTGGAATCTACTTTAAGGTTTTGTCTTTCCAGTTAAGGCCTTGTTCTGTATGTGAGTACTCATTTGGCACTTCAGTCTGATTTTGAGTTGAGACTGTTTCAACTGGAGCTAGCTGAGGAGCTGTTGGCCCATTCCTTCAGGAACAGGGCTGCTTCACTGAAACCGTGCTGGTTCAACTGTCAGCCCATTCCTTTGGAACAGGAGCTGTTCTCTGGAAACTGGCTGGAAAAGCCTTTGGCCTGGTGCCTCTAGGACCAAGCTGTTTTTCTTAGACTTGGTTAGCATTAGCTTGCAAGCTGTTTGGATTGAGCTGTTTGAGCTGTAAGCTGTTTGAGCTGTTTGAAAATTATTCTTTTACTCTAGAGGAAAAACTGAGAAATGGGATCTAAGTTATCTAAATATTTTGAGGACAACACCCCTACAGGGACTTAGAGCAATTTTAATGTTTGAAAACCATGGTCCCTCTGCCTGTGCATTCCTAACTAATGGATGACCTGACTAAAGGCAATTTAGACTATCAATGGACATTATGGGGAACTTTTGAAATCCCCAAAGTTAATTTTCTTAAAACTGAATTGGAATACAATAGCTCAGAGATTTCCATAACTGAATGGTATCCCTATTTCAATGGGTATTTTGAGGCTTCCAAGTGTTGTCAGGAGCCTGTAATTGCCTCTCTGAAAAATAAGATTAGCAAAAGCAGGACAGATCAAGATGGCAGAGTAAGAAAACATGGAGCTCACCTCCCTCCATGAACACATCAAAAATACATCTACATGTGGAACAATTATCACTGAAAACTGGCAGAAGGACTCCCATACAACCAAGGCTGTAAGAAAGATACACACGTAATCAGGTAAGAAGGAGAATAAAGCTATCAAATCAAGGCATACGCCCAAGAGAGGACTCAGAGGAAAAAGGGAGAATACACATGTGGACACCTGCCCTGGAGAGGGAGTGGTAAGAGCCACAGACTGGGCACCCCAGTCCTGGGGTCCTATATGGGGGAGATGAGACCCCTTGATTGGTTGGAGGACCACTGGGACTAACAAGAGGGCAGTGAGATGCCTGGACTCCATTTGCGAAGAATGTGCACAAGCTGGCTACCCGTAAGGCCGGACGGAGAGGGGTCTACTCTAGCAGCTGCCAGTTTCCCACTATCACCTTGGCATGTGTCCCAGCCCAAACAGAGCAAAAGCCCTGGCCTCGCTCACTCCATGTCACAGCATGTCACTGGATCTGCAGTGGCCTCAACCTGGTCTAAGACTAGACCATGGAACACAGAAGAGACCCAGTCCCTGAGTGGAACCTGGCTGGGGAAGCGACAGCCATTGAACTTCCGTGCTTGAACTTGTCAGAACCTGCCCTGTTAAAATTAAGCCTTCTGAGGATCCAGAGGCTAAACCCTTAATTGTTTTATATTCCCTAGACTAAAGCTGAACGGCAAGCATAGTCAAAGATTTTCCCAAAATAACCAAAAACTCCTCACAGATTTGCTGACGAATTTAATATAATCATTCAAACTTATCAACCTGGATTCTCTAACTTATATCAGCTAGTTCATATGTTTTTCATGAAGGCCAGGCCCAGCATTGGATGAAAACCACTAATTGGGAAAATCTGAAAGGTCTCTAGAATTACAACAGGAGACCAGCTTGCTAACTTACTTGATCAGGCTCGAGCAATCCCTAGGTGACTTCATCAAACAATTCCTAGGGCTTTTCCAAAGACTGTTAATTGGAACAAATTTCAGACTTGTACAAAAATCTAATGAAACTGTTCATGACTATTACAATCAACTTTAGATTGTATTTTTAAAGAATATTCTGGTCTTCTTTCAGATTTTAATTCCACCTGGGTAATTTTAACTCTATGCTTATTAATGGACTGAAAATGAGACCTTTCCCTTCTAGTAAAAAGGACCAGGATATAATATAAAACTATGTCCACTCCATATTTAGTTTATCTGGCAAACCACCTCTCTCACACTGTAGATAAATCAGCCAAATATTACTGACAAAATTCTTAATCTTCAACTCCAGCAAATGAAGGTTCTTAACGAAACCAAAAACTCTCCTAGTTTCTGCTATTATTGCAAAGAGCCAGAACAATGCAAAACAGATTGTTGCAAATTTAAGTACTTAAGGTGGCTTCAGCCCTCTAACCAGCCTTTCCTCCCAATTTTCAATGATGAGGCTCTGAGGGACTACAGGGTCTCTTCTCAATCCTTCCTCTTAATTGGCTTGGAGAAACAGTTCTCCAGATTGGGGATGAATCTCTTCTAGTCCTAATTGACACTGAAGCCACATTGCTGGTACTTAACCCCACTCATATAAAAAAGCCCCTGCCTTAGAGTCCTAAAACAGTTTACCTAGCGGGGATTTCTAACGAACCACAAGAGTACCCTATCTCTGAACCTATTCCATTTTGTTTAGGCTCTTTGAAAGATACATACACTTTTCTCCTTAGTTCCTCTGCCCCTATCCATTTATTAGGCCAAGACTTCTTAGAGAAGTATGATGCTGGAATTTCTTTCTCCCGTAAGGGGGAAATAATTCTCGAATTTGACAGTAGTCATCAAAGTACAGGTATACTTTGGAGATATGGTGGGTTCAGTTCCAGACCACTGCGATGAAGCAAGTATAACCATAATGTGAGTCACATATTTTTTTGGTTTCCCAGTGCATATAAAAGCTGTATTTACACTATACTATAGTCTATTATTGCATTATATCTTAGAAAAACAATGTACATACCTTAATTTAAAAATACTTTATTGTTAAAAAATGCTAACCGTCATGTGACAATGCAGAGTTGCCACAAATTTTCAACTTGTAGAAAAACAGTTTCAGGCCAAAGCCACCTAAAGCACTTAAATTTGCAACAATCTCTTTTGCATTGTTGAAGCACAATAAAGCAAAGTGCAACAAAATGAGGTATGCCTGCAACCAACCAGGTGAATTAAAAGACCCTTTGATGTCTTTTATTTGTTCCATCTCTGACAGTATTAAAGCAGATTCTGGAAATACTGATCATTTGTCCCTATTAAATTAGCTACCACTTTCCTTATGGGCAAAATCTCCAACTGATGTTAACCACATCACAATTCACAGGGTACCTCCCATCAAAATTCAAAAAGACTCCCCACAAAACTTCTTCCCAGAATTAATCAATACTCCATAAGTAAAGAAGCTCCTCAAGGCATAAAGCCCATAATAGAATAAGACTCAAGGCCTCATTACCCCTTGTACTAGCCTTGTAACACTCCCATTTTACTGGTGAGAAAACCGAAGGGCCAAGGGTGGAGGTTTGTCCAGGATCTCTGAGCAATAAACAACATTGTCGGGCTTCCCTGGTGGCGCAGTGGTTGAGAGTCCGCCTGCCGATGCAGGCGACACGGGTTCGTGCCCTGGTCCGGGAAGATCCCACATACCACAGAGCGGCTTGGGCCCATGAGCCATTGCCACTGAGCCTGAGCGTCCAGAGCCTGTGCTCCGCAACAGGAGAGGCCACAACAGTGAGAGGCCCGCGTACCGCAAAAATAAAAAAAATAAACAACATTGTTATCCCTGGACACCCTGTTATTTCTAATCCTCGTGTATTACTAACATCCATTCCCACCAGAAGTAAATTCTTTACTGTAATTATTTATGCAATGCATTCTTTAGTATTCCAGTTGATGAAGCTAACGGATACCTTTTTGCCTTCACTTGAGAAGAAAAATAATTCACCTGGACAGTATAGCCTCAGGGGTATACTGAAAGTCTTTCTTATTTCTCATAAACCCTGAAGGCTGATCAGGATGATATAAAGTTTCCTAGACGTTCTACTTTGTTGCATATATGTGGATGATTTGCTTCTTTGCTCTCCTCCAGCATCCTGACAGGAAGAGAGCATCCACTTGCTAAAGCTTTTACTCTTAAAAGGGCATAAGGTCATCAGAGAAAAACTGCAATCTCCCCATTATTTAGGGCATCTAATATCAGAACAAGGGCTACACCTAGATCCAGATAGACATCGTGGTGCCCTAACTTTCTCCAAACCCCAAACTAAGCACCAATTGTGAGGTTTTCTCAGGCTCGTTGATTATTGCTGAAATTGGATTCCAAATTTATCTCTTACAGCCAAAGCTCTGTATGTTTTATTCAAGAATAATAACCCCAACCCAACTTTACGGGAAGAACCAGACTACAGCCTTTGAGACCTTAAAGGAGAGTTTGATGAACCCACCTGCCCTTGGGCATCCCAATTATCAGATTCCTTTTTTTCCTTTTTTGTATATGAAAAGGAAGAGAATGCCCCTGGGGTTGTCACCCCAATATATGGGGACTATCACTGAGTATTATAGCCAGCAACTGGACCCTGAGGCGTGGGGATACCGCTGTAGCTTTAGACCCATTATGGCCACTGCCCTTTTGGTTAAGACCACTGAGAAAATCATTGTGGGATCCCCCTTTAACCATTTTTGTACCTCATGCAGTAAAAGCTCTCCTAAATTCTCATCATGCTCAACATTTTTCAGTTGCCTCACCTCCTAATGAAGTCCTTTTGTTAACTGCTCTTCACATAACTCTCTTACATAGTAACCTTAACCCTACTATTCTTCTCCCCTCCATCTTTAATGCTGACAGACAACCTCCTGACTGCTCATGATGATTTGCAGGAAATTCCTTTTGGCAACGCTGACTTCCCACGGTTCACAGACAGTTCTTATTTAAAAGGTGACAATGGCAAATATTGTGCTAGGTATGCTTTTGCAAGCTCTTTTGATGTTGTTGAGGCAGCATCTTTACTTACAGGTAAAGGCTGAATTATACTCTATTACACAGACTTGTACTTTAGCCAAGGACACAACTGCCTATATTTATACTGATAGTAGATATGCTTTCAGAGTAGCTCATGATTTTGGAATGCTGTAGAAGCAACGTGGTTTCCTTACTTCCATCAGAAATAAAATTTTAAATGGCCCCTATATTCAGGAATTATGGGATGCAATACTTTTACCTGCCTCTCTAGCTATTATTAAGATTCTGGGGCATTCTAAACTTGATTCTATGGAAGTTATGAAAAATCATCTTACTGATATTTCTGCAAGGAATGCTACCCTTAAAGGGACCAAGAGCAGCCAAACCTCTGTCATGGTTCAAAGGGTATTTCTGCAAATGATAATTTAGAAACACTAACTAGAGACACCCAACAATTGGCCTCAGAAAAGAGAAAACAGGACTAGAAGTTCAACAATTCTTGGTTTGATAAAAAGATAAGGCTTAGGTTTGGACCAAATAACAGCCAAGTCCCACCGAAGACTAAAATTCTCACTCCTCACCACTGTACATGCATTAAACCACTGATCTACTGACAAAATGATAGTCTTCATGAATCAATATTTGGCAGGGGAACATTAATAAGACTACAAAAAATGCCTAGCTCATTTGTCTGATGTGTCTAAAGTACAACCCAGAGAAACCTGTTCACACTACTTCTCAGACTTTTTAAACTGCCTAATGGACAATTTGACATTTGGCAAATGGATTCAATATAATTTCCTCTGTCTCATGGATATCAATATGTTTTAGTTATGGTCTGCATGTTTTCACACTGTACTAAAGCTTTCCCTTCAGGTTACTGACCCTTCTGTGGCTAATGTTCTTTTGGAAAAAATGATTCCTTCCTAGGGAACTCCTCTCAAACTTCATAGAGATCAAGGAACCCACTTTACTGGCTAGATACTTCAACAAGTCTACACTGTTTGGCTGGTTTTACAACACTTTTACTGTGCTTACCACCCTCAAACCTCTGGTTTAGTCAAACGCACTAACAACATTATCAAGACTCAGTTGGAAAAATCTGTAGAGGCCCTCCAAATACACTGGCCAAAAGCATTGCTGTTGGTCCTTCTAAATCTCAGATCCGCCCTTTTGGAACCCATGAATTCTCACCTTTCGAGATAGTCACAGGATGCCCAATGCACTTGGCTTCTACTTCTTTTGACCCACAACTGACGGATAAAAGGAGAGATACTACAATATTGCAAAGGCCCTACTGCTTCTATTAAAAGTAACCATGCTTTTGTAAAGCAATCTTTTCATAGTGCACTCTCTGGAGACAAAGACCTTAAGCATCACACCTTGCAACCTAGAAATTTCATCTATCAGAAAAGACCCTCCAGAGGAACTTTCTTCAACCTCCCTGGAGAGGCCCCTATCAGGTACTGCTAACCAACCCTAGTGCCACCAAACTCCAAAAAATAGACTTTTGGATTCATGCGACATACCTAAAGAAAGCACGGAACTCTGACCAGACCTGCACATCATTTGGTGACCTGAAAGTAAAGACTTCCCAGAATTGAACTGATGACATCTGATAAGACAGCTTTCCCAAGATATCTGGACCAGGTCTGCTGGAAGTCTGTCACCAAATCTTTGATGAAGACAACACTTCAGATGATCTCCAGTGTCTATGATCTTGATAACATATGGACTTTAGAAAAAAAGTGCCTGAGAGTTCTCCCTCGTACTCCTCTTTGTTACTCAAATGTGACCTCAGTAGGTTTCCAATCTGTGTACTCTCTTTCTGATGTGAGATGCTACACCAAGGAAAGGTCCTTCCTGGCATTAAGGGACAAAAAGCCACTGAAACTAGAAAACCTCACTCTTGATCGGCTATGCTTTCAGAGAAAGATCTTGGTCAAAAGGGGAAAATGTAAGAAATTAATAAACAGAAACTTCAATTAAATAAAGTCAGGAGACAAGAAAGGGGAGATCTCACACTCTGTGATTATAGCACAGCCCAACAGAAAAAAGAAAAACTCCTCTTCTTTCCAAGCAAGGACTCAGCCAATGAAAAACCATGAACTCTTTGTTTACTGTATCCCTCCAACTTCCTTTTGCCCTCTATTCATTGGGCCTGGAATGGCAATGAAAAGTGAATTAAGTTGGATTGTAAGGAAAAATATGGGATAGTGAGGACTGGAAAGTTGGGAGATATATGCAGAATCAAAAGAGGGCTGTTGCTATTTAATTCCAACTGAGTGTTCTCATGTGGGGCTGCTGTCCCATGGTTGACAGATCTTTTGACTTTTTTCCAAGGGAAGTCAGAGATCATAATTTTATAAGAAATATCTGCATTTGTAAATATTGGCATTTGATTAAACTGTTTAAAAAGCTGTAGAGGTACAAAAGAATCATCTATACCCCAGATCCAGAGGTTAACTGTGGTGTGAGACTTTTAAAAATCTGGAATTGGGGGGAAAGGCTCTGATGAAATGGTACACAAGACCAATAAGTTTTGATGAGGGTAACAGAAAGAAAGAAATTTGGATTATTTAATTTTGTTCAAAGAGAGCAGATCCAAGGTCTTGAGCTTTATACCAAATGATTCTGTTTGGTTTTTCTAAAGTAATAAAAATCACACATCCTCAGTACATACATAGGCCAGACACTGTTCTAAAAATGTTACACATATTTACTTAATATTTAAAACTGCCTCAAGAAATGGATACAATTTTTATCTCTTTTTAATGATGAAGGAACTGAAAACCAGATAAGCTATGGATGTGCCCAAGATCCCACTTCCAGAAAGGGATGGAAATGGACTGCAGGCAAGTGTGCTATGAGGCAAAAGAGCACTACAGGAAAGAGGGTATGAGACTTATTAGGCACCGTGTAGTTTTGCCTAGGATCTGACTCACACAGCATTCACTGATGATTACCAGTCCCAGTAGCCCATTTCTCGGAATTTCAAAGCATCACATAATGGGCCTGTCCTAGCTTTAATAGTAAATAGGCCAGCTTGTATGCTGTCTAGTTCTGCAAATGCTTATATATATTGTCATCCTTCTTCCTTCATCTTCAGGCTGTCCACACCAGCCCAACTGTTCCATCACTCGCCCCCACTTCTGTCTGAGGGTGTTACTCCATCCTCAAGGAGTGTGGCAACCAACATTGAAGCAGAAGAATGCGATGACATAATGGTGATTGTTTTTTCTTAAATCAAATTTACACAGAAAATGCAATGCCAGCAAGTACTCTTTCAGGTCACAGCTGTTTCATAGTGAGTCATCCATCACTCTGAGGACTATCCCACATGGACCAAAGTAATGAAATCCCACGCACCAAGGGATAAATAAAGTTACACTAACTCAGGAATGCCTCCCATCAAATATACACATGAAACTTTTACACAGGTTAGGTGAAGAGTATGCAGCATTGCTGCATCAAAGACTATGAGTTTTTTTTTAAGGAACTCTGAGAATATGAGAATTTTGAAAATGAATGATTTACCTCTGCATAGAGAGTACTGCATTCTACAAGAGCTTTGGAAAATTATATACTTTCCTTTGCCAGAAAGATAAAAGATTCAATAAATTAAATTGCTTTTAATAGGACCCAGCAACACACCCTTAATAGGCCCAGTAGGAGAAATAGACAGCTGTCAAAGAGTAAAATTCAAATTTGGTCCAAAACTTCCGACATTCCTGGAATGTATCAACAAATTACCTGTCATGGAGCCTGAAATATCTATTCTATTGGGATAAGGCATCATGCCCATGAAATAGTAATAAATGGTCATTAAATATATTAACACAGATTGACTTATTCTCTTGAAAAAAGGAAATCTTTGGCTGGGGCATCAAATGGAGATCTTGGATAGCCCTAGGCATTGGACATACTGCCAAAAGGAGAAAGGATATCACCAAGAGAAAAAGAAGATGCCAAATAAAACTTCTCCATTCTGATACATTTGCCCAGGGCTGGTCAGGCTGCCCTGCTATTTTCTTGGAAAAATAAAATAAGACAAGCAAAGAAAGAGAAAAGAAAAAGAAAAAGTAATGATCAAAAAAACAAACAAAAAACACTACCATTAACCAACCAAACAAAATAAAACAAAATTCAAAACACGAATGGCCAGTATGTATTTTAACTCTTGACCTGTAATGCACATGTTACCAATTTGTCTTGCAAGGTACCTGTGTAGATCAGTTTTGTCCCTGACTTTGAAACTAAGAAACTTACTGGAAAGCTTTCACATGACAAGCATTTATTTCTCTATCACCTCCCTGTATTTTCTCTATCAAAAAGTACTGATTCAAGCTCTTCTTAAAACCATCCCAAAAGAAAGATCCCTTATCTTCTCTGGCACCCTTACATTGTTAGATGATTATCTTAAAAAAGTAGTCCTAATCCCAAAGCTTCTCCATGTTAATTCTGAAGCCACAGAGTAAATAAATGAAGAGGGTGAACTAATACTCTTGGCCTCACTAGACGGAAAGATGCCTTACAACAGCAGCAACCTATGGACCTTCCTATTCATCTGGCATAAAGTTTATGTTTAATAACCTAGAGCAATGCTGCACAGTAGAAATATAATGTGAGCCACATCTGTAATCTAGAATTTTCTAAGGGCCACATTAAAAAAATAAAGCATATTTATTCTTAATATTTCAAATTTTATTTTACATAAAATATTTTATAACTAAAGAAAATATTTTAATTTTTATTTATTCTATCTAAATCAACTTATTATCATTTCAACAGTCAACATAAAAATTTATCAAGTTGATATTTCACCTTTTTTCATACTAAATCTTCAAATTCATTGTTTATTTTACAAAAAGCTCATCTCAACTGTACACTAAATTTTCAATGGTTCAAGTGAACTGCAGTCCTATGAAAGCAGTAAAGTTGTGTTTAATAGAAAAATATTTTTAAATAATTCATTTTTAAAATTTAATTATAATTAAATGAAATTGAAAATTCAGTTTCTTGGCTGCATGAAGCACATCACAAGTATTGAATAGCCATTTGTTGGCTACCATAATGGGTAGTATAGACCTAAAGAACTGTCATGTTGAAGTATTCACATGAGGTAAACACATTAGCACTTCCCATTAGCCTTACTAAAGAAAAACATTGAAGGAAGAACTCTAAACCAAATCCAAACCGTAACCAAAATGAAGCACTTCTGTGGGAGAAAATATCTGTCAGAACAAAGATCCTTCTGTATGACCCATCTTGCATAAAGAAATGCAAATTACACTAACTTTTGATTTAGATAATATGTGAATGTGAGTTCCTCCACATATGGTCTGGAGAGTCAACATCAGCAATACAAAAGATTTGCTCTTGAAAATCAGACTAGACCTTCACATTCTCTCTCTGACACTCTGGGTTTGAATCAAAGGAAATTTATCTGTAAATGATAATAAAAACATCAATATGTTTGATATTAAAATAAAGGGGTGGAAAAAGTTACAGTGTCATTTATAATGCCCAAATATTTAGCTTAATCATGCAATAATTTACTTAGATTTTCAAAGATTGAAGATAGCCATGTATATATATATATCACTGCTTCAGTGACAATAATATTGGTTCTTTCACCACATGGAGAAATAAATATACAAACGTGTTCAGCTAATAAAGTTTCATTAGCCTATATACAATACTTTCTCCCCTCTTAAAAGAAAAGCCCTCTTTGACACAAATCCCTCTAGCTATTTCCCTATTTCACTACTTCCCTTTATTGAAAACCTCCTCAAAAAAAGTTCTGTAACACCACTTTCCACAAATCCTCTCCTTCTATTCTCTCTTACTCTCTTGAACCCACCTGAATGATTTTCACCCCTATCACTTCTCTGAAACTGGTCTTTCTTTTCAGTAACCTCCATATTGATGAATCCAATGATCAGTTCTTAGTAAGACCAGATCTTATTTAGATTATTTCTCTCTTTCCTGAAACTTTTTTTGTTTCAGAAAAAACACAGTCTCCTGAGTATTCGTCTGTCTCACAAATTCCTTTACTGATTCCTCCACTTTCCCCCACACATAAACATTAGCATGCATTAGGACTGAACATAGGATTCAGTCCTTAGAACTGTTTTATATATACAGTCACTTGTAGGATGATTCCATCTAATTTCAAGACTTTGAATATTATCTCTTTGTGGGCAACACTAGCCTTTACAGCTCCAGTCTGGAACTTTATCCTAGATCCAGGCTCATTTATCCAAAGGACAGGTTGGCTTCTCATTTGGATGTCTTAAGGCAACTTTTTTTTTTAAATTTTAATAATATATTTTATTTAATATTATCAAATATTATCATTTTAACATGCAATCAGTACAAAATTTATTAACATGATGTTTTTCATTTTTTTTATATTAAGTTCAAAATCTGTTGTGTATTTCACACTTACAGTACATCTCAATTTCTGCCAACCACATTTCAAGTACTCTGTATGTAGCTGGTGGCTCTTGTATCGGACAGCACATGTCCAGAAATACTGTATGAGCAAATGCATGTGAACTTCAAAGTTTTCTGCAGAAAATGTTTCATTTGATTTTTCTTCAAGAAGTTTATGTCTTTACTGATTCAGTATATGTTGTCTTTTATAGCAGATTCCACAAATGAAATGGGTGGTTGGTCTCTGTTCCAAATACCTTAAACATTACTCTTTGTTTCAAGTTTCCTCATCTGTAAAATGGAGATATAACGGAAGCTATCCTACTGGGTGTCATGAAGACTGAATGTATTAAAAAATATGTAAAAAATATATATAAATTAAAGCATTTAGAAAAGCACCTGGCATATTGTAAACATGCAATGAATATATGTAATGACTAAAGTAATTAAAATGAATGTTAGGTGTAAGAATTATTTTGGGACATATTTAAATCTGTATGAACATTAATAATTTTTTAAATCACTGTTTCATTCCATAACTAAAAGTTGTTAATATAGAGTGCTTGAATTCAAACAAACCATTATTTTAATAATACTAAGTAAGGTTCGTTTTAAAATTGAGTATTTATTGAATGCTTTTATTGTCTAAGGCACTGTATTGAGAGCTTTTATGTGCGGTATCTCATTCAATCTTTACCATAACCCTAGTGTAGGGCACTATTATTAAGCTCATTTTAAAGATGTGGAAACTGAAGCTCAGGAAAGCTCTGGCCAAAGTCATAGAGCCCACAAATTGCAGAGGTAAACAGACACCAACAGCATTGGTGGAGTGTTAAGGCATCCTAACTTAAAATCAGGCTTCTCATCTTCCTCCTCAAGGTATTTCCCATGTCATCAATGACCAGTCATTCTTCTAGTTGCTCAGGGCAACAACCTCAGAGTAATCCTTCACCCTTCTTACTCTCCTTCTCCACATCCAAGCTGTTGCTTTATTTTGCATTTATTTGATTATTAAAGAATTAAATGTTTCCAAATGTATGTTTACTCTTTATATTTTATCTATTAAATAATTGTTCACATCTTTGTGCCAAATGTATAAAATAAGGTATATTCAGAGAAGTTCTCTGTCTCCTCCTCCCCCCCTTCCCTCCACTCCACTGTAGGCAACCATTTTTCTTCCACTTTTTGGCTTCTCCCCTTCCTGTTTTTAACTATAAACAAATATGTTAATATACTGCTGTTTCTTTCCCTCTTTTCTTAGATAAATGGCCGTTTATTATACACACTTTTCTCCAACTTGCATTTTCTTCACCTAAAAAGCTGTCCTGGGTACCACTATGTACTGTGTAGAGATCTATCTCCTTTTTTTAAAGGAGCATAATACTACATTGAGTGTATTTAATGTAGTGTATTTAGTGTATTTAATTAAACTACATTTAAATGTATTCTCATTTAAATTCAGCCATTTCTTTGTTTATGGGCATTTGGCACCTATTGGCCTTGTTCATACGTCTTTTAATATTTTTATAGTGTATCATCCGGATAGATCTGTAGAAATGGGATTGGTAGGTAATTAGGTAAACTCAGGTACAATTTTGCTAGACATTGCATATCACTTTTCTATCAAAAACATATAAGAATACCTATTTTCCCAGAACCTTGGCAAGTATTTTGTTTAAACATACCAAATTTCTCAATGACGTTTCATTTTCTCATCAGTGAAACTGAACACATTTTAATATGTTCAAGGGCCATTTGTATTTTTTCCCTATGAACTATCTGTTGCCTATTCTTCTATCAGGATGTTGTCTTTATTTTCTTGTCCTCTGCTTCCTCTTACATAGTTATAAATATCACTGGCTTCTTTCTACTCTCAGTGGTTGGACTCCATCCACATATACTTTATAGTTTTGAGGATTTCTTGTCATCTAGTTTGCTTGCTTGTAAACTTTTAATTTGATATAATTTCAGATTTATAAAAAAAGTTGCTAAAATAGCACAAGGAATTCCCATTTGCCCTTTACCTAGATCATCAGTTGGTATATTTGGTCCCACTTATTTTCTCTCTCTCTCTCTCTCTCTCTCTCTCCACATAGATATATATTTACTTACAAACACACATACATACAACTTCAATATATATTTCCTAAGAACAAAGACATTCTTTTGTATAACCACAGTAAAACTATCAAAAATCAGAAACTGTAACGTAGATAAAATGCTATTATCTAATCCACAGTTCATATTCAAATTTTGTCAATTGTCCTAACATTTACTTCTTCTGCCCAATATAGAATCCCATCCAGGATCATGGATTGCCACTAGGTGTCATGTCTCTTGCCTCATTTAATCTTGCACAGCTTTTCTGTTTTTGTTTTTCTTGATCTTAACATTTTTTGAAGACTACAAACCAGTTATCTTGTAGAATGTCCCTGCATTTAATGTATCTGGCACGTTCTTGTTAGATTAAACTTACGCATTTTGGGCAAGATCACCACAGAAAATATATATACTTTTCAGTATCAGGAGAAATATGAGGTTGGTTTGTCCTACTACTGGCATTGTTACCTTATATCACTTACTTAAGGAAGTATCCACCAGGTTTCTTCACTGTGAGGTTACTTTTCCCCTGTGTAATTAATGAGTTATTTGGGGGGAAATATCTTGTATTACATAAATATCCTGTTTTTCACCAAGCTTTCACCCACTAGTTTCAGCAACCATTAATGATCTTCTAATTGTATTATTTCTTCTGTATTTGTTAGTTGCCACTCTACTTAAGGAAGAGCTTTCTTTTATCACTCCTTTATTTACTTATTTGTATTTTCTGATTTATATCGGCTTGGACAAATGGATTATTACTTCATAATCTATTCCTATCATTATTTCAATTTATCTCAAATTATTCCAGATTTGTCCAAAGGGAGACATTTAAGTTGGTTCCTTTGCCCTTTAATTATATCTCTATCATATTTTTAACACTTTATTAGTTTCTTACACAACAAGATATTCCAGATTCATTTTGTATCTTCCATGATTCAGACCTGGAATCAATTATTTCCCTCCAAAGTGCCCTTTGGTAACCAAAAAGATGTACCTACTTGGGCCAGGACTTCAGAGAAATTCCAGAGCACCTCTGCAGGAACTGTGGACGTTTCACAAAGAGGCTCTGTCTCATCTTCAGCCTTCTGAGAACTCCTATGGAAGAGCAAGGGAAAAATATGTCTTGGGAAAGAAAATGGTTTCGCTGTCAAAACTAGGAGATGGTGCTGGTTCTCTTGGCTCTTTAGAAACTTCAAAAAATCTGCTGGATTTTTATTTTATAATTTCACAATTCTTATTTTTCAAAATTATTTTTATATTTGCATTTATCATTTTATGATTTGCTTCTAGATTTTAAAAATATTCCTTTTTTCCCACTTTTTGCTCTTTAGTTGTTATTCAATTTTTTTCCTTTTGATTTTGATCATTTCTTTGGGCTAGATTATATTAAGCCAACCCTTCCACCAAGAATGACTGCTAATCTGTGTAAAACATTTTTTAAAAATCTGTTTGAAGGCATTAGTTAAGAAATCAGCAAGGACCAGAGGAGTCAATGTTTCCAAAGAGGATGAACATAGATAAGTGAATCCAATATTCTACTTTTGAAGCATTTTCCAATCTATAAAACACAGCTGAGAGACTGAGAAGCTGAGCATAAAATAGTAGGTAGGAGGCTGAGAAGCTGAACAGAGCTTTCAGAGGTCATAAGAGGCTGGAGGAACAAAAATTAGAGGTTAGAAATCACAAGGAGATGGGACATTGGTGAACAGCCCAGGATTCCACTGAGACCATTGAAGATTTACATCTTGGAAGGAGTAAGGGCAAAAAGAAATAAAACCCCCTTCACAAATACTGAAATATGTCTCTGAATTAGGGCAATTGATTTGATTGATTTAAGATTATCAACTCCTTTATTAATTTTTACCAACACAAAGAAAATCCTATGTGGAGCATTATAGCATCATCAGAACCTCAAATTATATTTATAAGAATTGATAATCAGTGTTTTTCACTCCAGCAAAAAATGCTGCACTCCAGGAAACAAGACCAAATGACCAAAAGAGAAAGGAAAAAACATAATGTAGAAATAGACCATATGATCCAGACATTGGATTTAATTAGACATCAACTCTAAAATAAATGGTATACTGAAATAACATGATAAACTAGAGAAAAAAATTAAGAATTTCAGCTGAGGACTGGAAACTCTGAAATGGAAACAATGGAAAATTTAGAAATAAGAAAACTAAAATTAAGACTCAGTAAATGAGTTTGACAGAAGATGACCCAAAGTAAGAATTAGTGAACTGGATTAGTGATCAGAAGGGAAAGAATATTCATGCCAAATCACAGAGAGACAAAAAATTGGAACATACAGGGCTTCCCTGGTGCCGCAGTGGTTGAGAGTCCGCCTGCCGATGCAGGGGACGCAGGTCCGTGCCCCGGTCCAGGAAGATCCCACATGTCGCAGAGCGGCTGGGCCTGTGAGTCATGGCCGCTGAGCCTGCGCATGCGGAGCCTGTGCTCCACAACAGGAGAGGCCACAACAAAGAGGACAAGAGAATGGGAAGAGAGAACATGTGGTGTTACCACAGCCTAGAACCCCAGGATGTCCCTTGAGAGCTAGAATCACAGCGAAGACCACCTGTTGAGAGTCAGGACATAAGTAGGGAAGTGGTATCTGAGCAGGAGCAGAAGTCATGGATGATCCCCAGATAATACAAAGAAATCATACTGAGGAGACCTGCCCTGGTTTCTGTTCATCTTCCACCCACCAATATCTCAAGTATCCAACACAGAAGCCAATGTGCAGGGAGCATGGGAAATGTAGCTCCCTAAGTTACAGAGTGTGTGTATGTGAGGGTGGATGGATATGAAAGAAAATTATCAGTTAGCCTTGCACAGATGCCAACTTTTCAAGTTTCCAGGGATAAAGCTAATTTACCCCGCACCTATTTTCTTACTTACTTTTGACCACTTTAATAGGGAACTGAGAAAAATAGAGTTTGATGCCTGTGCTCAGGATGATATTTTATCCAGATTTCCAAGATAGAGTTTGAGAAAAGCATATTGAGATTAATCCAAAAACTACCAGGGAATCAAACATTTTAACTGAGCTGATGAATTAAAGTACTTTTTTGACTATTTTGGGACTAGTGAGTGAATTTTTTCATCAGCAAAAATATGTAAACTAGTTTGTGTTCCTAAATGCAACATAAGCTCAGATACACCTTTTCTCACCAAAGAAGTTACACTTATCTTTCTTCTTGGTGTTTACTTTGTGGAATAGGATGTATGTGAAGACGTAGCTTCTCATAGAAAAATGGTTCATTGTATTCTGATAAAAGTGTCTTCAAATGTTTTCTTTCTTTCTTTTTTTTTTTTTTTGGTAAATTATATACTATCCTCTGTAGTACTGAATATTGAATTTCAGGTACAAACTGAAATGTCATTCAGAAGTATTTGACTTGAAACAATTTGGAGGAAATTATTTTAAGTGAAACTGCTTTTCAGGCAATGAAAGAAATATTGGAACAACTTTGGAAATTGACTAAATATATTATTTTTTTCAAATAATGAGCTCTCTAAAATGAATTGGTAATCAAAAATTATGCTACTCTTGCTTTTTGCATAACTGGTTAGCAGGTAATGAGTGTGATAATGTCCTCTTTGAACTAGGGCCAGGACTCTAAGCTATAACATCGAGTAAAGAGTAATTATCTTCTTTAATTTTCAAACTGGTTCAATCTCTAGCACCTACCATGTACCAGTCATGGTACTAAGACTTACAAAGATAAGACAGTATCCAGTCTTAAATTGAAAGCAATCTAGTGGAAGAGGTAAATTATGAATAGATACTAACTTATGAGGTATAACTAGTACAGTATAATGAAAGATACATAAATATGAGGTTTTTAAAAAAGCATTCATTGTATAACGCTAAATAGAAAGAACAGGAATTAAAATTATGTTCATAGTGTATTTCTAATTTGTTGAGCAGATAAATAGAATTCTATAAAATCATACACTGTTCAAGGCAGTTACTCATGAATTATGTGATTAAAAGTTGTATATTCTTTTAAACATTTCTATATTTTTCAAATTATTTTATTTTTTTCTTTCACAGTGAGTATGGATTAAACTTTAATTAGAAAAAAATAGAACCTGTTAAAAGATGAATCTATCATTCACTAAAAATGGCATTTCTTTGTTCCAAGGCAGGGCTTGGGAAATGACAACCAGCAGGCAAATCCAGCCTACAGCCTGTTTTTATTTTATGGCCCGTTATAGACAGAGGTTGTGAAACCTTGCCCTAAAGAACACAACCAACAAATATGTATTCCACCAAGACCCTTTATTTGTCTCTACTTTATGGAGAAGAACTGGGGAAAACCATCAAGATACACTACAAATTATTCAGAGTTCAGAAATTGTCTCAAGGTCATTTATTCAGGCTAGAGCTAACCTTCCTGAACATCACTTTAAGCCAAGCAGTTTCTGTGGATTATTGTATTTAATTCTCAAAACAATATTATGCAGCATACTTTTTATTCAACTTTTAATGATAATCAAATTGAGGCCTGGAGAGATCATAGCCATAGCAAGAAGTGAAGCCAAAATTTAAATCCAGGCAAACTATTCCAGGGCCACAGTAGAGCCTTCTCCATCTGAGGGAATTTGAAACGCTACATATCTCCTGAATGGAATGGAAGTTGGCCTTGGATTTAGGCTTTTCAAGGTAGTTATCTAAGGATCCATCACTGAACTTAACTCCTATCTCTAATTGGAAATAAAATGCAGCTGTAATCAGCTCTATAGATCAAAAAATTCGTCCGCAAGTTGGCTGCATTCTCCTGGTAGATGGACTTGGTAAAGTGCTCTGAATTGACAGAATATACATAAAAATGAGATATTTTTTTTCACCCTGGAGATTTTCAATTTGAAGAAGTTAATAAATTACAAAGGCTTGCAAATCAAAATCATTAGAAGTATTCTCTCATTAAAAGTTCATGTCTGATTAATGATAATAAAGAAAAGAAATTAGCATGATATTTATGTGGCTACTGCAAGCGCTTCCATGGAGATTTCATCACCTTTATTATAATCTAATGTAATAATAATATGACTTTAAAAATCCTTTGCTTGCTATTTCAATGCCCAACTTTTGAATTAAAAGCATGCGAGATAACTGTAAATCCACTGTGAGGTCTCACATTTCTTTATAAAACCTTTTTTCTTGAGATCCCTCCCAGATATGAGAAACTAAAATTATACCAAAATACAGACAAACAAAAGAATTCTAGACAAAAGTACAGTATGAAACCATAGTGTGTTACCATGGTATGAACTATCAGCTCTCTGACACAATAGAAATATAAAAGCATTTTAGTTTTGTTTACACAATTTGAATTTTCCTGATTTTATAACCCAACAATGCTAATTATAAAGTAACTAAGATGTTTCCATTTGAGTCAAGAAATTTATTTTTATGAAGTGTGACAAAGCATTTGATGGATTTTTTTTCACATTTTTTCTGGCTACACTGGTGTCATATATACAAACTGAATCCTGGTTATTCCTTAAATATGCCAGATGATTCTTTTATGGGTGAGGGATACAGGTTGGCATTATAGTCATGGAAAATAATTATCTGTCCCAGGGTTTAAGAAATGTCTTTTTGAAGCATTGCTAATACAACATCCTCTTTTTAGTCATCTGAATGATGTAAAAGCCAATAAGACGATATGCCAAATTTCTGTGAATAACAAAATAAGTTGTATTAAGAAAGGTTTTCTTCCATATCTGGTTCTGAGAGAATTGTAAATCTTTGTTCAAGGGCTTTCTTTGGAGACTATATCCATGATCATTTCTGGCCTTGTAATCTAAAGTATTTAAGGGTAAAAAAGTCATTCAAAGATCTATGTTATTCTAAAATAATTCTCTGGTACCCAAAGCCATTTTTCATAGGTTATTAGTGACCTCACGTGAATAACATATGAACACTATTTGCTTGTTTACTTATCTAAGACAAATGATGATTCTTATACCCACTAGCGACATTTTCAGATGATCACTGATTTATTATTATGGAGTGTGAATGAATGGAGCAGAGGTTGAGATTCAGATGCACTTTACTCAGTTTTTAAAATCTTTTCTTATCCTAATAATAATTATAGTCCATCTCACATTCTTATTAAATTTTTATCATCACTTAAGGCACAAATATATACATACACACACATCAGGGTGCTATTATTTTCTGTTACATGTTCATTGAAATATATGACTTTTTAAAGCATGTACATTTGATACCTTAGTAACATAAAAATTAAAGAAAACCTAGCAGTCTTAGACTCAGGTAATAAAATTCTAGATCTCAGGAAGAAATAAGACTAAGGAATGATGGTTATTATTTTGGGGAAGGTTTTATTTATTCCATAAGGTATACTTATTTTGTTACCAGAGATAGCTACATTCCTAAAAACACCAGTTTTATAAAATATGAAATTTGCTTTTAATTCTTTAAATGTTCAGGGAGCATCCTATGTATAGGCTAAAGCTATTTCCCACTTCCTCGAATATTTCAATAAATTTTTATTGACTGTCTCCTTTGTGGAAAGCACTCTGGAGAATACAAAGATGAACAGAACATAGCCCATATCCCCAAGATGCTTAAAGGATAGCAGATGAGATGGATTCATAAAACTAAGCTACAGGAGAGAGTGATATATAATGTGTTGTGGATAAGGAATCAGCTAATTGAAATGCCTACAGGTGGCTAATGAAAATATAAATGTGTGACTTAAGCAGGCAAAAGGTAATAGGGAGGAGGGGAGCCTGTGGATGGATTTGGGGAGTCCCTGCACTACTTAAAGCCTTTCAAAGACATTTCTGTAAATACTGTGCCAGCCAAACAAAACATAACTAAAAATTGTTATATTAAGCTACAAAGCTACAAGAGGATTGTGGGTGATTGTTCTCTTACAGTTTTATCTATATCTATATCCATATATATATCACACATACGAGTGTGTGACATATGTATGGATATAGATATAGATAAATAGATGAACTATAATAGAAAGCAGTATATCTTAAGATATAAATAACTTGTACTTGAATTAATATTTATGGCATTGAGAAAAATGGCCATTATATGTGGGTTGTTAAATATTTTTATGATAGGATAGAAAATATAAACTCAACTCAACTATGACATCATATTTTTCTCTTTTACCAGTATAGTTATTTTATGAAAATGATTTATAACATTAAGAAGATAGATAATAAGGGCTTATTTATGGATTGAAAAATATACAGTGTGATAATTTGTGATGGCGATTTCACTTGTGATGTATAAGTTAAACCCTAGAGATATCCTTCACGTGTTCTACACATCAGTGCACGGCAATCCAAATCACTGACAAAATTTATAAAGTAACTGACATCGACAGTCTCCACTACTTAAAATACTTTAGGGATTTTACTGATGCTTATATGAAATGCTATCCCACATTTAAATACGTACAATATTTGCCACCATAGCAACTGAAATACAACAAAATAAACTTGGAAATATTGTATTTCAATAACTTGCATAGTACTAAAATTGGAATTTCTCGAATATTTTATAGAAAACAGATCAGTAATATATTTAAAAAATTTTTCAAATATCTTGTTTAAGACACTAAGTTGAGTAGTACATGATTAAAGTTTCAAGAATAATAATATAAAAATCTCAAAAACAAAATGATTCTTCTAAGAAGAAATTGGTGGTATTTTCTAATAAGTTGATTATTTTTAAAGTCTAAATAATACTCTAATATGGTCATCTTCAGGCAAATGAAAAGAAATATCCATTACATCAAAATATTGTTAACTTGCTCTTCTTGGAACAATTCATTCAGTATATGTTATTCCTTCAATGTGTGAAAGTATAGAATATATTTATATTGGTTTCTGTCCCCAGTCCCTGACACGGAGGTTCTAAAACCATTATAATTTCCTAAGTAATAAGAGCATTAGGAACATGTTTTATTCTAAATATTTGTTCTTTGACCCCGTTTCCAGACTCAAATCTCCTAAATTCCTTGGAATTTCCTGAGTGATAGCAATATCTTTTGTTCTAATGAGGTGACTCTTGTGGGATCCTGGATGGAGGCTGGTTACCAGATAGATCAAGTCATAATTAGAAACTTGGAATTTTCAGCCCCAACTTCCATTCTCCAGAACTGGGAGAGGGGCTGATAATGGAGTTAGTGATTTGTCATGCCCACATGATGAAGTCTCCATAAAAAAACCCGAAGTGTGGGGTTCAAAGAGCTTCCAAGTTAATGAACACATCCACATACAGGGAAGGTGATGCACCCCAACCAACTCCATGGGAACAGAAGCTCCTGTGCTTGAGATCCTCTCAGACCTTGCCCTGTGTATCTCTTCATATGGTTGTTCATCTATATGCTTCATCACATCCTTTATTATTTATCATATAATAAACTGATAAATGTAAGTGTTTCCCTGAGCTCTGTGAGCTGTTCTAGCAAATAACTGAATCCGAGCGAGAGGAGGTCATGGGAACCTCCGATTTTTAGCCAACTCAGAATTTGTGGATAACCTGGGGACTACTACCTGCAATTGGCATCCGAAGTAGGGGGCAGTCTCGTGGGACTGAGGCTATCTTCAGGTAGACAGTGTCGGAATTGAGTTAAATTGTATGACACATAGCTGGTGTCACAAAAAATTGCTTGGTGTGGGAAAAACTTGATATCAGAAAAGTTGTGAGTGTGGTAGTGGTATGAGAGTAAAGGAAAAACACATAGGACGACTGGATTTTTCCTACTCACAATGCATATACAATTGATGTTTCTCTCATTAATGCCCCAAAAAGAGTAAAATCAATTACTATGAAGAAAGTCAAGGAGTTAAAAAATTTGGGGAAAAAAATGTGTAACAGTAATTTTTAGTTGACCTTGACACCTGAATGTGTAGATATGAAAGGATGCACAAAAAATGACGAAGTAGAATTTCTCACATTGTTCTGTTTTAATGTTCCCAAACCATCCAAGATGCCTCCCATGCCAATAAAAAACTTATCTGTGCTACTCTTAAAGTATGGTTCCTGTAGTGATGAATAATTCTACTGTCAACTTGATGAAGCTGGCAACTGCACTTCCCAGAATCCCCTTCCCTGTATGGGTATGGGTTCTGATTTGGTCGAGAGAAATCTGCATAAGCTATGGAGGCAGAAGTGACACAGCAGCCCCTACTCTCTGAATGTTGTTGTGGTTAGATGTGGTGACAGATAGATGCAAAGGTACTACCAAGGTTCAGGTATTCCTTGTCTTTTCCACTCCATGGAAAAGATCTTCTCCCTGACTAATGGCCTGTTGTTCAACAACGGCCCCAGACCTCTCACTGGACCCTTAGCTACAGACACACAGAGGCAACAACTTCCCACTGACTCCTCCATTATGGTCCCTCTTTAGTGGTTAAACATGCTTGGCTTAGCTTGACTGGTTCATAAGTCCTCTGATATTCAATCGCTATAATCAATTTCTATTCCTGAATTCATAGTGGTTCTGCTTCCTTGACTGAACCCTATTGCAATATTATCCCATATAAACACTGTATTTCAGTGGTCCCTGACCATGCCTTTATGACTGTCCAGATCATCACTCATCACTCATGAATGTCTAATCCTTCCTGGTCACCAATTCAATAATTAGACTGGATATGGACAGGCTCATACAGTTTTGGTCATTTTTCCTTCAGAGTAATTTTCACCTTTGTGATTAGATAATTCTTTTATGTAGACCTCCCTCACTAAAGAATAAGGGGCTGCTGGAATTAGTTTTCTATTGCTGCTGTAACAAATGACCACAAATGTAATGGCTTAAAGAAATGCAAATTTATTATCTTATAGTTCTGTAGGTCAGAAGTCCAACAGAGGTCTCAGTGGGCAAGATCAAGGTGTTGGCAGGGCTGCTTTCCTTTCTGGAAGCTCTTGGGGAAAACCTATTTGTTTCCTTGGCTTTTCCAGCTTCTAGAGGCTGCCTGCATCCTTGGCTCATCCTTGGCTCCCTTTCTCCATCTTCAAAACCAGCCACGTAGCATCTCTCTGACCATGCCTCTGTCATCACATCATTTTCTCACCACAACCAGAAAAGGTTCTCCAATTTTAAGGACCCAAAGAATTGGATTGTATAATCCATCACAAGGCCCTTAATTTAATCACATCTGTAAAGTCACTTTTGCCATGTAAAGTATCATATTCATCTAATCTTAGAAATATGATGTAGATATATATTTGGGCAGCCTTTATTTCTGCCTACCACAACTGCATTGCAGAACACATTGACTTGCATCTACTAAGTGTACAATAATATTTAGTAGAGAAGTAAATTTTGATATAATTAATATATTGCTAGGGACTTATTACATTTTCCTTAGAGTAAGCAGTTCACTCAGTTCAGGTGTATCATTAACCATAATATCTAGGCTTTAAAAAGTTAGTGGTACTTTAAATGTTAAGTAACAGTTCCTGCACTAAGTTTTGGCCCTCTATACAGGACCTTATATTTATTCTTTTTAGCTTAGTTTGTTTAATTTGGTTGTAAGTACTATATAGGATTTTGTTTACTAAATTGTCTTTTTTTTTTTTTTTTTGCGTTATGTGGGCGTCTCACTGTTGTGGCCTCTCCCGTTGTAGAGCACAGGCTCCGGACGCGCAGGCTCAGCGGCCATGGCTCACAGGCCCAGCCGTTCCGCGGCATGTGGGATCTTCCCGGACCGGGGCACAAACCCGTGTCCCCTGTATCGGCAGGCGTACTCTCAACCACTGCGCCACCAGGGAAGCCCTAAATTGTCATTTATAATATCCAAAAGCTAAAGACATTTTCATTGCCTTGAGTATAGGCAACCAACTATCTATATTTACTTAAAACCCCTCACAACTTTAGGAAGATAGTTTTTTCCCAAATTAATTTCTTATAAAGGTACAGAACACCCAGACTTTTACACAAATAATTGGTAAAAATATTAAATTACATGGAACAAGGACAGATTCCTGTGGTACATCCAAGTAAACTCCATAATGGTATCACCTTTTGAGTATCATCTTTATGTACCTAAGCCACTACTGAAGATATACAACATGTAGTGTTTCCTATTTTAAGGTATATAAAATGTCAGAGTCAGGACTACGGTGATGTAAGGAAGGAAAAAGTAAAATGTAACAGATAATGCAAAATTTTGAGGATTTTATCCCTTTCTATAGACTAGCCTCAACAATCTTAAAATATGAATAAAGTTACATAAAATGTTTAATTTAAAAACTGACAATATTGATTCTTTGACTCATCCCAGGCTATGAGAGTCCCATTCATGTTTTAATTGAGTGTGGGAACATTTTACTCCCTGGTTGACAGGGATCATTGGGCAGTTCTTATAAAAAACAGGATTGTGGGCTTCCCTGGTGGCGCAGTGGTTGAGAGTCCACCTGCCGATGCAGGGGACATGGGCTCGTGCCCCGGTCCGGGAAGATCCCACACGCTGCAGAGCGGCTGGGCCCGTGAGCCATGGCCGCTGAGCCTGAGTGTCCAGAGCCTGTGCTCTGCAACGGGAGAGGCCACAACAGTGAGAGGCCCCCGTACCGCAAAAAAAAAAAAACCAAACAGGATTGCATTTCAATAAAACTAAGCTGCATACAAGATGCTCAATTTTCTTTCTATATTATAATCACTGAAAATTACCCATTCAATTAACATTTTTTTAATCCTTAACTTCACACAAAACACTGTTCGTTTTATAACAGGGAAGACTACAATAAAAAAAATTCAGCCCCTCTCCTTTAGAATTTTATATTACTAAAATATAAGGGGAGTAAGACAATTAATAACTACATATGTTTAGGTCAATCAAACTATTCTGTATAATACTATAGTGGTGGATACACTGTATACTTGTTAAAACCATTGTAACGTACCACACCAAGAGTGAACCTTAATGTAAACTGTGGACTTTGGATGATAAGGTGTCAATGAAGGTTTACCCTTTGTAACAAACGTAGCATTCTGGTTCAAGATATTGATAGTAGAGGAGGCTGTGCATGTGTAGGAGCAGGGGCTATATGGGAACTCTCTGTACTTTCTGCTCAAGTTTATGAAAACCTAAAACTGCTCTAAAAAAGGTCTATAAAAATACATGTAACAAAATGTTATATAGGGGCTTCCCTGATGGCGCAGTGGTTGAGAGTCTGTTTGCCAATGCAAGGGACGTGGGTTCATGCCCCGGTCTAGGAAGATCCCACATGCCACAGAGCGGCTGGGCCTGTGAGCCATGGCCACTGAGCCTGCGCGTCCGGAGACTGTGCTCCGCAACGGGAGAGACCACAACAGTGAGAGGCCCACATACCACAAAAAAAAAAAAAAAAAAAAAAAAATAAAAAAAAACACCCAACAGAATTTAAACAAA
>NW_020174561.1:11294038-11313467 GCF_003031525.2 Neophocaena asiaeorientalis asiaeorientalis
AGGGGCCCACATACCAAAAAAAAAAAAAAAAAAAAAAAAAAGTTATATAAATGCCACCAGCAATATTCTATCAGAATTTAGTCACTTTATGGGAGGAAGAGTTGAAAAGAGTTCATGATGGGTGGATAGGACTAACAGGAATTCTACTTAGAGGACACAGGATGAGCAAAATCTTGGCAGAGAGAAATCTGAAGGGCATTTGGGCAAAAACAAGGGTTCTTGATGCCTCTTCCCCTCCATCCTTCTGAGGTAATGGCCTGTGGAATATACAGACAAGGATTTATAGCCAAATGAGAACTAAAGCACACTTTATTAATCTGAGCACTCATCCTAACAGCCCATAAAATTCAGGTTTCCTATGAACTGTGTTGGAAAAAAAGAGGCCAGAGTGGATCTTGTTATTCCTCCCACTCTTTGCCCCCAATTGAGTTATCAACCCTTCTGGAGATGGAAAATATGGAGCAGGGGCTAATGCAAATAACTGTTTTTCTTCAATTAGGTATCCTTCCCTACAGTGGCAGGCAACCTTCTGAGTGCCAGGCTCTCCTTATTGTTCTCTCAACACCCGGCAAGTGATAGGAGGGACTTGTGCTGAACCACTGCTCTCCTCTTGGATTCAGGCAGAAGCATGAGAAGAAATGAAGACCAGGTCTTCCCAATATCAGATTCCTTTTCACCTTGCCTCCAATAATTCAGTATTTGATTTGGTGATAAATCTTACAGAAAAAAATAAATACTTGTTTTTTGTGCTCACTAATCTACTTTCAATATAGATACATGCTTGCCTAAACTCCTGATGTTACGATAATTTTTAGACTTCATCTTAATGAAAATTTCCATGTTATACACTAAAACAAACTTCCAATTTGTCTTTTTGCCTCACTGTACTAGAGTAAATTACTATATTTTCTTAAGATGGAAAATCAACAGTAGCAACGAAAAAAACAGTGTTTTTCAATTTGGTTATTCTAGTTTCACAGACAAAAGTATTCTTAGAGAATATTATAAGAAATAATGTATCTTAATAAAGACACTTTTTTAGGGTTAGAGCAATAGTTATGGCATAAAAAAGCAGCCACCTGGGACAGAGAAGTAGGGACTAGCATAGGTTTATGTTTTAAAAAAAAAGCCTACAGAGAGGGAGCACACAATTGAATCAGGACAAGAACAGTTCTGAAATGAGGTATTAATGTGGAAGAAATGTTACTGTCTGGCTTTGGAAGAGCTGAATGGATCTGGCTACTGAGAATATTCAACAGCTATTTTAATAAGTTATCAACTACATGCACACTAATAAAAATGCCATTAAAAATTTGTTTTAGGTCCTTGTCTCCACAGTGAGCCACAATCACCCCCTGCCTCTGCAGGAGACCCTCCAACCCTAGCAGGTTTGCTTTTATTTCCACATTCAGCCTGTTGAGACAATGGTGGTCTGTACTTCATCGGAGAACAAAACTATCGATGGAGCTCTACCCACCACCAGACCCTCCCATCGGGAAACTTACACAAGCCTCTTAGACAGCCTCATCCTCCAGAGGGCAGACAGCAGAAGCAAGAAGAACTACAATCCTGCAGCCTGTGGAACAAAAACCACATTCACAGAAAGATAGACAAGATGAAAAGGCAGAGGACTACGTACCAGATGAAGGAACAAGATAAAACCCCAGAAAAACAATTAAATGAAGTGGAGATAGGCAACCTTCCAGAAAAAGAATTCAGAATAATGATAGTGAAGATGATCCAGGACCTCGGAAAAAGAATGGAGGCAAAGATCAAGAAGTTGCAAGAAATGTTTAACAAAGACCTAGAAGAATTAAAGAACAAACAAACAGAGATGAACAATACAATAACTGAAATGAAAACTACACTAGAAGGAATCAACAGCAGAATAAGTGATGCAGAAAAACAGATAAGTGACCTGGAAGACAGAATGGTGAAATTCACTGCTGCGTAACACAATAAAGAAAAAAGAATGAAAAGAAATGAAGAAAGCTTAAGAGACCTCTGGGACAACATTAAACGCAACAACATTTGCATTATAGGGGTCCCAGAAGGAGAAGAGAGAGAGAAAGGACCAGAGAAAATATTTGAAGAGATAATAGTCAAAACATCCCTAACATGGGAAAGGAAATAGCCACCCAAGCCCAGTAAGTGCAAAGAGTCCCATACAGGATAAACCCAAGGAGAAACACGCCAAGACACATAGTAATGAAACTGGCAAAAAAATAAAGACAAAGAAAAATTATTGAGAGCAGCAAGGGAAAAACGACAAGTAACACAAAAGGGAACTCCCATAAGGTTAACAGCTGATTTTTCAGCAGCAACTCTACAAACCAGAAGGGAGTGGCATGATACACTTAAAGCAATGAAAGGGAAGAACCTACAACCAAGATTACTCTACCCGGCAAGGATCTCATTAAGATTCGATGGAGAAATCAAAAGCTTTACGGACAAGCAAAAGCTGAGACAATTCAGCACCACAAAACCAGCTCTACAACGAATGCTAACGAAACTTCTCTAAGTGGGAAACACAAGAGAAGAAAAGGACCTACAAAAACAAACCTAAAACAATCAAGAAAATGGTCATAGGAACATACGTATTGATAATTACCTTAAACGTGAATGGATTAAATGCTTCAACCAAAAGACACAGGCTTAACAAAAAATAAAAAAATAAAGAAAAAAGGAAAAGAAAAGACACAGGCTTGCTCAATGGATACAAAAACAAGACCCATCTATATGCTGTCTACAAGAGACCCACTTCAGACCTACAGACACATACAGAATGAAAGTAAAGGGATAGAAAAAGATATTCCATGCAAATGGAAATCAAAAGAAAGCTGGAGTAGCAATACTCATATCAGATAAAATAGTCTTTAAAATAAAGAATATGACAAGATCCAAGAAAAGCCACTGCAAAATAATCAGGGGATCAATCCAAGAAGAAGCTATAACAATTATAAATATAAATGCACCCAATATAGGAGCACCTCAATACATAAGGCAACTGCTAACAGCTATAAAAGATGAAGTTGACAGTAACACAGTAATAGTGGGGGACTTTAACACCTCACTTACACCAATGGACAGATCATCCAAAATGAAAATAAATATGGAAACAGGAGCTTTATATGACACAATAGACCAGATAGATTTAATTGATATTTATAGGACATTCCATCCAAAAACAGCAGATTATACTTTCTTCTCAAGTGTGCACAGAACATTCTCCAGGACAGATCACATCTTGGGCCACAATTCAAGCCTCAGTAAATTTAAGAAAATGAAATCATATCAAGCATCTTTTCTGACCACAACTCTATGAGATTAGAAATGAATTACAGGAATAAAACGTATAAAACACAAACACATGGAGGCTAAACAATACGGTACTAAATAACCAAGAGATCACTGAAGAAATCAAAGAGGAAATCAAAAAATACCTAGAGACAAATGACAATGAAAATACGATGATCCAAAACCTATGGGATGCAGCAAAAGCAGTTCTAAGAGGGAAGTTAATAGCTATACAACCCTACCTCAAGAAACAAGAAAAATCTCAAATAAACAATCTAACCTTACACCTAAAGGGACTAGAGAAAGAAGAACAAACAAAACGCAAAGTTAGCAGAAGGAAAGAAATCATAAAGATCAGAGCAGAAATAAATGAAATAGAAACAAAGAAAACAATAGCAAAGATCTATAAAACTAAAAGCTGATTATTTGAGAAGATACACAAAATTGATAAACCATTAGCCAGACTCATCAAGAAAAAGAGGGAGAGGAGTCAAATCAATAAAATTAGAAATGAAAAAGGAGAGGTTACAACAGGCACCACAGAAATAGAAAGGATCCTAAGAGACTACTACAAGCAACTCTATGCCAATAAAATGGACAACCTGGAAGAAATGGACAAATTCTTAGAAAGGTATAACCTTCCAAGACTGAACCAGGAAGAAACAGAAAATATGAACAGACCAATCACAAGTAATGAAATTGAAACTGTGATTAAAAATCTTCCAACAAACAAAAGTCCAGGACCAGATGGCTTCACAGGTGAATTCTATCAAACATTTAGAGAAGAGCTAACACCCATCCTTCTCAAACTCTTCCAAAAAATTGCAGAGGAAGGAACACTCCCAAACTTATTCTATGAGGCCACCATCACCCTGATACCAAAACCAAACAAAGATACAACAAAAAAGCAAATTACAGACCAATATCGCTGATGAATACAGATGCAAAAATCCTCAACAAAATACTAGCAAACAGAAGCCAACAACACATTAAAAGGATCATACACTATGATCAAGTGGAATTTATCCCAGGGACGCAAGGATTCTTCAATATACGCAAATCAATCAATGTGATACACCATATTAACAAATTGAGGGATAAAAACCATATGATCATCTCAATAGATGCAGAAAACGCTTTTGACAAAATTCAACACCCATTTATGATAAAAACTCTCCAGAAAGTAGGCATAGAGGGAACCTACCTCAACAGAATAAAAGCCATATACGACAAATCCAAAGCAAACATCATTCTGAATGGTGAAAGACTGAAAGCATTTCCTCTAAGATCAGAAACAAGACAAGGATGTCCACTCTCACCACTATTGTTCAACATAGTTTTGGAAGTCCTAGCCATAGCAATCAGAGAAGAAAAAGAAAAAAAGACCTGTATGCAGAAAATTATAAGACACTGATGAAAGAAATTAAAGATGATACCAACAGATGGAGAGATATACCATGTTCTTGGATAGGATGAATCAATATTGTGAAAATGACTATACTGCCCAAGCAATCTACAGATTTAATGCAGTCCCTATCAAATTACCAATGGCATTTTTTATGGAACTAGGACAAAAAATCTTAAAATTTGTATGGAGACACAAAAGGCCCCGAATAGCCAAAGCGGTCTTGAGGGAAAAATATATTACAAAGCTACAGTCATCAAGACAATATGGTATTGGCACAAAAACAGAAACACAGATCAATAGACGTGGATGGATATAAAGACTGTCACACAGAGTGAAGTCAGAAAGAGAAAAACAAATATCATATATTAACGCATGTATGTGGAACCTAGAAAATGGTACAAATGAACCGGTTTGCAGGGCAGAAGTTGACACACAGATGTAGAGAACAAACGTACGGACACCAAGGGGGCAAAGCTGTGGTGGGGTGGGCACGGTGCTGTGCTGAATTGGGCGATTGGGATTGACATGTATACACTGATGTGTATAAAACTGACGACTAATAAGAACCTGCAAAAAAAAAAAACCCATCGATGGTAAAGGAGAAAAAAAGTTCATTAAGTTTCTTATCAAAGAAATGGAGATGATTAATTTAAAAAATTTCTGTAGTTGTATTTTAAGTAAATTAATGTAATGTTACGTACCTTTGGTATCCCAAATATTTGCAAAATCACCTTTTATAAAAATATATATACTACATTTCTGAAGTATTTATAGTTTTTCACTTGGATGAAAAATATTTGCAATTAATAAATACTTTAATATTGAATGTTTTAAAAAAAGCATTATGGAAATGGGGTGGCAATAATAAAAATGTTTATTTTCTCAATTTTGGATTATTTTTATAAATATATATTTATATTAATCCTTTTATGTCCTTTTTTCATACTGTACCTTATTTTTGAAGTTATGATTTTTGTAATATATACCATAAAATGACTCCTCTAAACTTCATAAGTTAGAGGTCACAAAAATTCCTGGATTTATCTCTGTAAGTAGAGTCACTAAAAATGACTGATGGGAAATTAAAACAATGGCATTTGTTAGAAAAACTCAAATGCCCATAATTACAGAATGTGCTTTATGAGGTATATTCTGCATACAAAGAGCAAAGGTGTTCTAAGTCTGATGAACAACAAAGTCTGTGTTATGTGAATAAATGGCAAAAAAGGAGAGGAATTATGTGATGCCTGTGTTGCTTGTCTTCTGTGTGAGGAGTATTTTCAGAGATTGAACTAGGTGTATACTGGTCCCTTAACCCTGATGCATCACATCCTAGAACCCTGAGGGTAACTACAGATGAGTTATTGAAGCTGCTTACAGAATGGTTCACTAAAAACAAACAAAGACAATAAAATAAGGATTTTAATCCAAAAAAAAATTGTTTTACTGTGAGAGCCAGAAGCTAGGACATATGGTTCATCATACCCCAAGCTCCTTTGCCCTATTCCCCCAAATCTGTCTAATCAAGCACCTAGGCTCCTATGTAGCCTGCAAGAAATTGGGATAATCATCCTTCACTTTTCTGTACAGACAATATGAATATTTCAAACAGAATCAATTTAATTTTTAAGTAGGCAAATGCATTCATTAAAAAACAATACACATTTGAACCATACAGATGAAAAATTAAACATGTAAAATATTAAACCAAAAAGGCTGTTTTAAAAGGATACAAGTAAATGTTGGTGAGGATGTGGAGAGAAGGGAACGCTCCAACACTGTTGGTGGGAATGTAATTTGGTGCAGACACTGTGTAAAACTGTATGGAGGTTCCTCAAAAAACTGAAAATAGAAATACCATATGACCCAGAAATGCCACTCCTGGGTACATAACTGAAAAAAAACCAAAAACACAAATTCGAAAAACGACATGCACCCCAATGTCCATAGCAGCGTTATTTAGAATTGCCAAGGTATGGAAGCAATGTAAGTGTCCGTCAACAGATGAGTGGATAAAGAGATGGCATACACACACACACACACACACACACACACACACACACACACACACACACTGGAATACTACTCAGACATAAAAAAGAATGAAATTTTGTCATTTTGCACAACATGGATGGACTTGGAGGGCATTATGCTAAGTGAGATAAGTCAGACAGAGAAAGATAAATACTGTATTATATCACTTACATGTGAAATCTAAAAAATAAAACAAACTAGTGAATAAAACAAAAAAGCAGCAGACTAACAGATGTAGAGAACAAACTAGTGGCTACCAGTGAGAAGAGGGAAGGGGGGAGGGGCAATATGGGGTAGAGGATTTAAAAAAAGGATTATTATGGGATTATATGAAATCATGTTTGTGAAACTTTTGAAAATTGTAAAGCTCTAGAGAATTTAAATAACCTTTCATTCAATGAAAAAAAAGGCTGTTTAAAATTCATAAGCACATACAGATTAAACAAGATGACACTAGTTCAAAGTGTTTACTAAAACACAGTGCAGATACAGAGATCACTGAAGGTCCTTTAACTAAATCCTGTAGGCATACGATTCCCAAATCAAGTAGTTTACCCATCTCCATGTGTCCTTTGATGCTAGAGTATATGGAATGGAGGAATGATACACAAGAGACATGGAGAGAGGGTAGCTGCTTAAAGGATAGAAGTCAGGAGAAATCAGTACCAAATAAAGACACTACAGGAACATCCCATCGTAGGGAATAAAGGCTGTCACTAATAATTCCTAGAAGGTTTTAAAGGAATACCCTTCTTAATACTTAGCTCCATTCTTTTACAAAGATCAGCTGTAGAATAAGTTTGATTGGTGAGATAAACATTACCCAAAGCATCTGGCTTGCTGCAATTTCTGCAACTGAGCTGCATATATTGATGTGTCTTCAAATACATACACACACACACACATACACACACACACACACACACACACATCCTCCTTTACAGCTCTTGACACATTTGTCCTTTTCCACAAGGTATCCAGAATAGAGAAGGCAAGAAAGCAAGTTTGGGGTTGTGCAACACTAAAACTAACACTAGGTGGAACAGTATATTCAGAGTGGGTGTGGAAAAAAGAGATCAGTTTTGAAAATAATTTTACAATAATTGAGCTGGATGTGAAATTCGGTTTGGTGCAGGAACAGTCTCGACTGAGGAAACACTGTACCATGAAGTTTACTTTCAGGAGTCATTGCCCTGTATCTGCTTCATCTGTACTTTCAGGGACCTGGAGTAGCTATGTTCCCCAGAAGTTTCCATCTGCGATCCCTTTCTTTTCCTACTCATCTGTCATCTCCTTATCCTCCTTCTAATTTCATTCTTCTAATCTGGAAAGGCCTTTCCATCTCCTTGCATCACTCTAGGTATTTGACCATCTCAAAATTGAGGACATTGAACGTAAAAGAGTATAGGAGTCAGAAGTTCAGCAATTCATTCTATTCTCCACTAAGACTAATAATGGTGTCTTTATTTTCTCTCCAAATTGTTTTCCCTTGGTGTAAAAGTAACATGTTTATGGATTAAAAAAACAACATGTCATATACATCATGTTTTATATCCTGCAATTTTTTCAGTAATTTATAATGGCTGTCTGGCTTTGCATTATAGTCATGTATTATAATTCAGATCATAATGCTTTAAAATCTCACAGTTGTAACATTATAAAAACATCTCCAAGTTTGGAGTGCAATACTTAACTTATTTATACTTCACACTAGAAGATAAACAGAAACAATTACCTTATTTTTTCCAGAGAAAGGAGCTTACCCATCCAATGATAGCCATAATACTATTATAAGGGTGCACTGGAGTACTATTGGGGTTAGCACAACGTTAGAGGGCATTCCTTGGGGTCAGAGCAAGATAATGAAGTGCACCAACAGAGCCTTTACACCAGCCCAGCATTTTCTAAACTTGGTTCCCCAAGTCTCAAGTGTCACAAGAACATAGCAGTGGGATGGCTGGAAAATATTTTTAATATTTCCAAGAGCTTAAGAAATTATATACATTTGCCTACGTAAAGTCAATATGAGCTAAGCACTAATATTTTTGGCTTTGCTAATGCTATGTTGATTAACTCATGCTGTTTAGAATTTCTTATTGGCATTTATACGTAATTAATTAATAAAATATATTTTGCAAAAAAATGTTTAATTAAATAGTTTGAGGTAGACAAAAAACTTTCAAGTATCATAAAGCCCATTCTGACAAAGTAACCAAAAGGTTCTTGATAATGAAAAGAAATGATTAAGATTCACTAACTTAGGAAGATTTCTAAAACAAATACTCATAGGTTTTGGCTGAGCCTTTAAATATATTCCTTTGTGAAAACCTGGTTTAGACATTCTCTTAAACCTCTTGCAGAAGGAGTGACAATGCATTTAGACACTTGGTGTAGGAGAGAGAGCATGAGGACTGGTACTCAAGAAAAAGGATGTGGAAAATAAAAGCCCAAGTTTGTTTGGAATAAAAATAAAGTATTAGTCAAGTTCTGGTGGACATGTTCATATTGTGTTTGAAATTCAAATGATTTCAGGGCAGAGAATGTTATGCCCTTGAAAGAACAGAAGTAACCAACAAGATAAAAACATAAAGGATAAATGCTATTGTGGAAAAAGCATCTGGTTGGATTATACTCTAGGCTCTGAAATTGGGGTGTGACTGGGAATTTAATTCCATCTATGGAGTCCCATTTATGGGAAGACAGCCATACCCATTTATTTACACATTCTCTATGGATGCTTCTGACCTATAATGAATGACAGAGTTGGCTAGTTGCAACAGAGACATAGCCCGCAAAGCTAAACATATTTACCATCTGCCCCTCTACAGAAAAACTTCGCCAACCCTCATTCTAAAATATTACTGTGGCTTCTGGGTATAGAATGTACTTGAGGGAGCAAGAATGGATATGAAAAGATCAGTTTAAAGAATGTTGTTTTTGGTAGTACAGGCCAGAGATGGAAGCTTAAATTAAGTGGTGCTGATGTCAGAGATACAGAGCTACTGATGAATTTGAGAGAGATTTAAGAAGTAAGCTGGACATAAATTAATGATTTATTGGATATGGTTCATGAAGCAGAGGAAAGTTTTAAGGATAAATTTTATGTTTATGTCTTGTACTGCTAGATGGATGGTAGTGTCATTTACTAGGAGTGTACCAGATTTAGGAGAACGATAATGAGTTTAGTTTTGAACCTGTTGGGTTTGAGTTGTCTTTGAAACATCCAAGAAAAGATACAAAGTTCTCAGCTGGGGTTAGAGCTCAGATAAGAAACCTCAGGTAGAGATAGAAGTCTGTGACTATATGTGAATAGGAGCCATAGGTGTGGATAAGATTGCCTAGAAAAATATCATTGCCCAGGAGGAGAAATTTAGTGCAAACCTTGAGGAGCACCAACATTTCTGAGCTAGGTAGAATGGGATGCCCTATAAAGAGAAACAGGAAGGGAATGTATTAAAGAAATATAGAGAGAAAAAGCCTGCTTTCAGAGAAATTTAGCGAAAAGAATGTTTTAAGAAATGCAAAGTCATCAACAGTGGGTGAGCACTGAGCAAAAAGTTCATTGAAAGTAAGACAACAGAAATCATTGGTGGCCCAAGGGAGACCTGCTAAATGCAGTGATGGCAGCTGAAGCAAGACAGGTAAGATGAGAAATAGAAATTGCAGATGGATAGACAGGTTGTATAGGCAATTTTTTAAATAGTTGTCTATGAAAAGGTAGAGACATTATTTGATAGCTCCATCCCACTGAGGCTAACTGGTAGACTCAGACATCACTTTTCCTGCAAAGATTTCTCTGACACTCCATCTTCAGCCTTGAGACTATATTAAAGTCTTCTTACATAAATTCTCACATTACTCTCATTGTAGCACATATTACCCTCTTGTGCCACTGGTGGTCTCCTCCTATTTAACTGTAACCCATTTGAGCAGTAGAGTTGAGTCTTTTTTACAGTTGTACCCTCAGCACTTAGTTCTCAACAAGTATCTGTTAATTTTAAAAGCAGAATAACAAATAATGTAACAGACTTCTTAGAATTATATGATTATACATGTCTGTATATGCAGATGCATATGTGTGTATGTGTAAGTGTGTATACACAACATTCATATACTGATTTTGAATTAAACTGAAATAAGCTTCTGTGTTATAGGGTTGTAAATAGCCTAAAATTTTTTTATGTCTTAACCCAAACTTTATTAAAGAAACTGTCTTTTTATTGATGCTATAACTTAAAACTTCTAAAATTAACTGAATTTTAAATACTTAAAATTTAAAATACTTAATAACTTACTATTAGATGATGATCACATTTAATTATTAATCCTATGTAAAGTATTATCTTTCCCAGTGGAATTAGTTACTAAAAACAGAACTATCTGTTAAGTGTGCTTTTATAAGACTATACATTTTTCCCAAATGTGAATATATAAAATAATAATGAACATGCATTCTTCAGACTTTATTAGCTGAAGTCAAGTATATGAAAGAGTATAAGAAAAGTATTTCAAGAAAATCTAGGAGTAACAACATAGAAAGCAGAATAATTTAGTGAAATTTTACAAATTACCAACCAAGTAATAGTGTAGATGCTGTTATTCTTATGTTATTTTTGAAGGCAAGGTGTTTTATATCAGAGAATAACACTGTTTTTTACTGTAGGAAATACACTTCCTCACCTATTAGAAGAATGGAAATCATTGACCCATCAGCTGTCACTTCAGATCTGAGACAATATAGTAGGCTCCCAGGCAACTGCTTGAAATATCTAATAAATACCTTTTCAGGAGGATGTGGCCTGATGCACATACAATGCAGTGGTATGGCCGCTAACTCAATTTAGGAGTGAATTAGTATTACTCCCACCACAGAACAGCACTAGAGAACAGAACAGCTAGAGAAGCACCTATATCTTTCCTTGCCACAGCTCAGCACTCATAATTGCCTTGGACTTTCTTTTTTAAAATCTTTTCAAATACTTCATTTCTATTAAAGACTTTATTATGTTTTTCAGAGCAGCTTTAGGTTTACAACAAAATTGAGAGGATTTCCTTATTATTAGATGTAGATTGTGAATTTTGGCAGAAATAGCAATATCCGGTTTTGTGTTCTTCTCAGTGCAACTTATGAGGTACAAGCTGTTGATTCGTCACAATATTATTGATTTTAACTTTGATCAGATGGTGCATACCAGGTGTACATACAGTAAAGCTACTGTTATCTGCTTTGTAATTAATAACTTATTTGTGGGAGATATTTTGACATGATATAATTATCCTATTCTTCATCAAACTTTTCCTCCACTTCTATTGATGATTTTCTAGCTCCATCATTCCTTGGTCATTCAGTAGTATGTTTTCTAATACAAATAGGGGTTTTTACTTCTCCTTGTTTATTTATATCAGTATATATTCATGGATTTCTACTTTACTCACTATAGTCCATTAATCTCATTGTTTATTTTAATGTACAAATGTCCCAGATTTGAGAAGCTGCAGCCCCTTCAAACTGTGTCCTGTATTTTTTTGACATATCTCCCTTATACTTTATTTCCTCACGTTCTGTCACAATAATTTCCAGATACATTTTGAAACTTCCTTGTCCCTAGCCTTGGAATCAGCTACTTCCCCAAGGGGTCTTGACTCCTTTTAGTGAAGAAGAATATTTAGAAATCAAGGTCTGGGCACTTAGTGTGGTCCTTTTGATTGATGTGTGTAGGAAATACACACATAAATTCACTGTAACACATACTCAAACAGGCATTCATACATATGTAATTTCTGTCTTTCTAGCTAGCTAGCTAGCTACCTATCTATCTATCTACCTACCTACCTACCATCTATCTGGGCATGTGTTTCTACTGATACCTTCATTTCTAATCCAACATCATAGCATATGATTCCTCAACATTTTCTTATTTGTAACTCAGTGGTTTTACCAATTTACCATACCACTAGAATATTTCAGAGTTCCAGTTGCTCTACATCCTTAGCAATATTTGATGTTGCCATTTTCTTCTGATTTTAGCCATTCCAGTGGTGAAATAGGGGTCTTACGTGGTTTAATTGGCATTTCCCAATGACTAATAATGTTGAGACCTTTTCATATCCTTGTTGGATGTTTACATGCTACCTTTATGAAATGCCTATTCATGTTTTTCACCATTTTTATTCAGTTGTTTGTCTTTTTATTATAGTGTTGTATGAGTCCATTATATATTCTATAATCTGTATAGAATTCTTTGTCAGATGTGTCATGAATATTTTCTTACAGCCTGTAGATGACTCTTCCAATTTCTTAGTAATATCTTTTGATGAGTAAAAGTTCTTTTTAAACATTTTTGATGAAGTCTAATTTGTCTATCTTTTAACATTAACCTTGAATGTTACTGTTTTTTTTGTCCTAGTCAAGAAATTTTTGCCTACATCCCCACCTCATTTAAACAGATATTTCCCTTTTTTCTTAAGTTTTTGTGTTTAGATTTATGATCCGTTTCAAATTAACTTTTTGTATATGAGATAGACATCAAAGTTTTTTTTTTCTTTCCCATGTGCATCTCCAGTTGTTCCAGAACCATTTGTTTAAGAGATTTTCCTTTTCTCCATTGAATTGCTATGAATCTTTATTTCAAATCAATTGACTATATATGTATGAATCTACTTCTGAACACTATCCTTGTGTGAACACTACACTGTCTTGACAACTTTGTTATAAAGGTTGAAGTAAGTTTAGTCAATTCCTCCAATTGTGTTATTCTTTTTCAAGATTGTTTGGCTATTCCATATCTATCACATTTCCATAAGAATTTTAGGATCATCTGGTTAATTTCTACTTGGAAAAAAAAGAAATGCTGATGGAATTTACATTACCTGTTACCTTTCATTTTCTAACAACATAAACCACAAAAAGTAAAATGAGGACAAATTTTATGTTCATCTAAATTTAGGAAAAACTTTCTTCAATTAGTCCTGAAACCTTTGAATGAAGTCTTCTTTAAGCTTTTCAAATTTATACACTGATAGGAATATATATTGGCTGGAAAAGTGAAGGTATCATAGAATTTCTAAATTTCGTTAACAGCTATCGTAACTTATATGATTCCTTAATATAATTTCAGATATAGAGTACTTTCTGCTACGAATGCTTCAAAATTGCATTGTGAGTTTAGAGAAAATGTGTTTGAAAAGTATTTACAAAATTGTTTTTATGAAATAATTTTTCAATAGAATTAATATTGAGATGCCATATTAAGAATTCACTCTTTGGAATTTCTTAAGAAGCTAATCCAATAAATAAAACAGAAAAGTAGCTAAGAAAGGTAGTATTCTCATATAAATAATCTTGCAATCTCAGTATATTTTTTGGTTAATATCTAATTCTCAAACCATATGAAAAGCAAGACAAACTACAAACAAAAAATTAATACCAGATGCTAATTGGTACTTAGCAAGTTTATAAAAGAACAACCTATGGTGTGTTTCACTTGGCATGATCTTTTGTCAAAACCATCCTTATACTACTAGGGAAAGTGTCTCTTTAAACGAGGGCCTGAAAATTCAGACCAACACTTTGAAGAGATAGGAATGCTATCACTACAACTATTCATGGTAGCTTTAATCCTAATTCTAACCAGATCTTGCCTTCTCTTCCATATTGTTACTGTACTGGTAGTTCCAGGATCATAACATCACAGGGATGGAACAATGAAGACCTAAAAGTCTGAAAGCTTGTCTTCAAATGCTGTCTTCAATGACCTCTGCACAATAAACTGTTGGAGCCATAGAGAAAATGAGAAAATGAGAAAAATGTGGTAAGTGCTTCACAAAGTTGAATTTATTCATCTTTTTATTCTGTGCCCTTCTTGCTTTTATATTACAACATCTACATTATAAAATTATAATGAAAATTTCAAAACACACACACTTATTGGTAAAATAAAAAATTGGTTGTAGGTCACTAAATTCAGGAGAGGAAAGCTCTGAAACTTCTTATTTTAAGACAGTCTTTCTCTTTTTTGGATGAATGCTAGAATGATGTATCACAGACTATGATTACTAACACAGGGAATGCAGCTTTCAAAGAAACTACACTACAGCCTTGTCAAAGTAGAACAGTAGAAGTCAATTTCAGTCGTTCTAAGAAACAACTCAGCCTGAGGTCAGTGTTCTAAGAAAAAGTGGTTTTGAAACTAGACAGAGAAATAAGCTGGAATCTGGGTGATAATGAAGTAAAGCCAATAATCTAGAAATTGTAGAAACTGACAGGAGAGAGAGAGACAGAGACAGAGAAACAGAGAGAGAGAGAGGCTGGGGAGAGACGGGTGGGCTTATAAATCAAATTTCTTCCACTATTCTGCCTTCCAAGCAGCAACATTTTCTTGACAGAAAATTGTTTTCTTTAGTAAAGTATTTTGAATTTTTGAAAGGTGACTTCCAACCCTCAACTCACAGTATGGTTAAGTCTGGAAAGTGATGTCCAAATGAGGAGATGACAACTTATCTCTGCTTACGAAAAGAAAGAAAACTTGGAAGAAGAGAAGATGGGGAGTAGCATGAGACGTGGAGAAGGTATGGAGGTATGAAGAGTAAGGACTTGAGCAACATAATGGCAGATAGGTATCCACTGAAAATTATATGACAGCTACGATAGTCAAACAATTTTCAAAAAACAAGTTCTATTTTAAGTAGATTAGATTGTGGTTGTATTAAACAACTACCCTCTTTTACCCCAAATCTTCAGTTTGAGGAAAGATGACTTCAAGGCTAAGTTGCCATAGGCAGAGGGGAAAAAGGACTAAGATTTTTGTCTGCTGCATGAAAAAGACCTTTGATTAACTCTCTAGCTCTGTTTCCCCTAGTAATCAAAAAAGGAGTAAAATGTCAACCACACAACACTGATTATGATGGAAATGACCCATGCTTGGTGAATTGTATCTAAAAGGAAGAAACTCTAAATGAACTATATAATATCTGATAGGAAGCCATAATGAGAGATATGCACTTGGAAGGTTCCCTGTCAACATGGTGACAGTCTCTCTTTCCTCTGGAACATCTTCATGAGGAACACCTTTTTTTCTCAGTTGATTGGGGGAGCTAACTTCCTCTGACAGGTACTTTCATGTGACTTTAAATCTCAGGGTTTCTAGGGATTAGAGAAGCCATTCTAAGTGCTGAACATGATTATAGGAGGAGTCATTTAAATGGAGCACAGACTCAAAGTCATAGGCCTGCAAACATAAATTTAATAGGAGAGATCCCATGCTTGCTTGCAGGGGTCATTCTAATTTTTAATTAGACTAGTGGTAAAGTTCTAGGCCATCTTAACCTAGTAGATTGCTGAATCTTAGCCAAGGAGTCTTTTTCAGAGTTTGATTCATTTGCTCTACTTATTCAGAGGACTGAAGCTTATAGGCATCTGCAAACATTTGCATAGTTCCTGGGCAACGGTAGAAATAAAATGATCTTTTCTATCCTAGTCAATGTGCTCTTGTATCCCCCAAATGGGAATTATACATATTAAGAGAGCTTTTACCACTGCCTGAGCACCAACTTTTGAAGAAGGAAAGACTTCAGGCCATCCAGACATCATACACACCAGAAGTAAACAAAGTCTCTTACTTTTCCCTAGGCATGAATTCCATAAAAGTCAACTGCTACCTGGTTCCTAGCAAAGTTGGCTGGGGCTTCCTGCACCCACATTGGGAAATAGTACATTTTAAAAAATATGTTTTGAATTATTTCACCTTTTTGGCAGGCATAGTAAGAGTCTAGGGCCTCTAATATCCTTCTTTTACTCAGATAATTTTGTTGATATCACAATAACACTAACCAAGCAAATCAGACTATGGTATAGGAATTATTTTGTTAGGTAATTCCCATGGTTCCCAAATTTCTTCTAGTCCCTTTTATAATCAAGAATATATTTATTGGTAGTATATATATTATGTATTTATTTCAAATCAAGAACAAAGACTTGCAGTTCTAGTAACTGCTATGAACTTGCCAGCTTGTGCAGACACAATTTCAGACAAAACATAAGCTTCCAGAGTTTTAAAATAAATCACTACAGAATAGAGAGCCTTAACTTGGCCATTTTATCTCAAGTATATAACCCATCAGTAAATATTAGCAAGTATTCAATATAAACTGGAATATCAGTTACTTCAGGTTGGATTTTTTAAATTTTGTTATCCTCAAAGCTGGGGGAGAGGGACTTCCCTGGTGGCTCAGTGGTTAAGAATCCTGCCAATGCAGGGGACACGGGTTCGAGCCCTGGTCCAGGAAGATCCCACATGCTGCGGAGCAACTAAGCCCGGGTGCAACAACTACTGAGCCTGCGCTCTAGAGCTCGTGCACCACAACTACTAAGCCCATGAGCTGCAACTTCTGAAGCCCATGTGCCTAGAGCCCGTGCTCTGCAACAAGAGAAGCCACTGCAGTAAGAAGCCTGCACACCGCAATGAAGAGCAGCCCCTGCTTGCCATAACTAGAGAAAGCCTGCTTGCAGCAACGAAGACCCAATGCAGCCAAAAATAAATAAATAAAATAAATTAAAAAAATAAAAAGCTGGGGGAGAGACCACAGACAACTTCAGTTGTTCAAAAGCTTATTCAGATACTAAGGATCAAACCAGAAGATCAGGGGAATTATCATGTAATTGCTCCGTCGGAGGTTTGGTTCATTTGCAAAAGCTAGAACATTCTGTCTATAATGCTATGATGTTTTACTATTCCCAAAAATTGTCTAAATCTTTTTTCATAGTAGGCCATTTTGTCCACAAAATGGGCTGATTTCCAGATTGTAACACTGTCGACTACAGCTGACAACAGATGCCCTAAATATTTTACCTCAGATATATTACTTGTGCCAATAATAATAATGGCACAAAAGTGCCATTTGTTTATTAAGGTCTTATACATCTATAAAGCAAAGAAAATTTCAACAAAGCCAAAGTATTAATTTTGCATTGTTCTTTAGTTTCAGAGGCTACCAGCAAATCATCTACTTTTGAATAGTTATAGATCCCTTTGGTAGGATAAATTCCTCAAAGTTTTCCTATAAATAACTTGAGAAAATGGTAGTCTCAAAACTCGTGAGGAATTTTTTTACCATAGTTATTGGGGTCCTTCATAAGTAAAATCAAATAAAAACAGATCGGTCTGCAAGAGGGAGAGAAAAAGAAGTAGAATACAGATCAATCACAGAAAAGACTGCAAACAAGGGTATCAAAATCAGAATAGTTGCAGGGTTAGAAACTACAGGGGTTAATGAGACAACAAATCTATTTCTTTGAGATCTCATACAAATCTATATAGTGGTCAACCATCTTTGTCAAATTTACCTTCCTTTTTATTGGAAATATGGGACTATTACAGAGTGAATGCCCCTTTTGAAAATTATCTGTTGTCGTTCTAATTCTTTTATAACTGGTTTTATTCTTTCTAATTGAGCTCTTGACAAAGGATGCTGTTTTACACATGGCCATGGCTTATCTTTCTCCCAAGGGAGCTCCACAAACACTACATCCGGAGTACAGAATACGACAGCCTTAAATTTGCATAGCAATTCTCTCCCCAGTAGATTTACAGGAGATTCAGCAGAAAGAATGCCTGTTTCTCAGTCAGAGAACCTATCTGTATGGGAATTGTGGAGGGCAAGGAACAAGTAAAGGATGACCCAAAATAGCAACAACCTGATCTGTCGCCAGATGGAAAGCGAGTAATGTCCAAGGAAATTGCATAATAAGCAGCTATCAGAAAAGGCAAAAATAGATTAGCCTGAGGAAAAGTTATTGACTCACATAGTTCATCAGTTCCCACCTCCAAGATTCTCTCAATCTGTCCATTTTGAACCACTTGTCAAGTATTTCCTAGCTGAGGTTGTCCTTTTAGGCTCTTTTGACTCTCTTATCCTTACAATTCCTGCGTCCTTCAGAGTCTCTTTCTGCAATTCCTCTTCCAATGTCCTAGTCTCTTGCAATAACAATTTGCCATCTCTTTTCTTGCTTTCTTCCCTTCATAAATGGACCAGTAGAGTTCTAACTGAGCAGCCAAGGCAACAGTCTAATCTCTTCTTTGTCTTTCTCTAGATTATACTCAAAATGAGTACCTACTGCTAAAATTTGAGTAATAGTCTGTCCTTGCCATCCCACCACTTTTTCCTTAACTTGTATTTGGATAATTGGCAATTGAGCCAAGACAAAAGTGGTTTAGGGCCAGAGGGCAATTGTGATTTGCCCTTGGATTTAGGCCAAAAAATTTTGAGAGTCTCAACAAACCAATGATGGAAGTCAGTGGGGATCTCATGCATCTTCTGAGCACACCACTGCAACTTCTCTCAGCTTATCTTTACCAGAAAGATATCAAGTATGGCTGTTAGCAACCACTCTCAAAGGATCTCTAACACTCATAGCTCTTCCATAGGTGCGAGGGGGATGGGGGACAAGGGGAGTGGCAGATAGTTGACGTTGCTTGGCCACCATTCCACTTAATATGGTGATTGTCTGGACCCCAACATTGGCTCTATCAAAGGAAAAATGTCTTCTTGTTGCAGAAACCCAGGCAGTAGTTTGTACACATCTTCCATGTGTCGGGCTGTAAGCTGAAAAGATGCTTCTGAGTACTTCTGCAAACTACTAGGGCATAGGGAAAAGAAGGCTTTTTTTTTTTTTTTTTTTTTTTTTGGGGAAGG
>NW_020174561.1:11314029-11333317 GCF_003031525.2 Neophocaena asiaeorientalis asiaeorientalis
TTTTTTTTTTTTTTGCGGTACGTGGGCCTCTCACAGGCTCCGGACATGCAGGCTCAGCGGCCATGGCTCACGGGCCTAGCTGCTCCACAGCACGTGGGATCTTCCCGGGGCACGAACCCGTGTCCCCTGCATCGGCAGGCAGACTCTCAACCACTGCGCCACCAGGGAAACCCAAAAGAAGCCTTTAAATAAGTTATATCAGCTGATGAGAAAGGCACATAAATTACCCAGGAGCCCTGGATAGCTTCTAAGTGGCATTAGCTTTGCTGGCTGTCCAAATAGGAAAGGCTAATTTTCCTCTCATCGAGATAAGAAAAACATAAACTCCGTGACACTTTGGTCTTCTTTCTTGGGTTGGCATTCATCAGCTTAACACCTTGTTTGTTTGCTTTTTTCCAAGTGACTAGGGCAGCTAGTCTCCATCCAGTTGCCTTCATAAAGGAACACTGTCTTACATCCAAGTTCATAATCATTCCATGATTCTGTCTCTTTATCATGTCTGCCCTAAGTGGTGCATGAAGGCTAAGGGACTCCTGAAGGTGGAATCTGGTTTATAACATGAAGTGGACCCAGAACTAGGCCCGAGGTATATAATCCTGTGCTCTCAAACAGAGCAGGTCATTCACTAACAGCTTAGAAAGTACCTCCTCATCCTTCTTTACAAGGAAATCCACTAATGACAGGAAGCACCCTTTTATAAGATCATCACCTCCCCTTCTGTGGTAGAGGGAGCAGAGGGAGCAGAGACAGCAGAGAAAGGAAGAGGAGGTTTCTATGAAATAGAAAGTGCCTTTAATTCTCATTTCCCCTTCTACTTTTTCCAGTCTCTCTTTCTGTCTATGAAAATCATTTTTACTTTCCTCTTAGAATGATATTCATCCCATAAATATCCAGTTGATTGGGATGAGGCCCTTCCAAGAATCTCTGCCAATGTGTTACTTTATCCAAATCAAAAGAACTGTCTTAAATATTGTTAAAATGACTCTACTACCCAAGGCAATCTACAGATTCAATGCAATTCCTAACAAATTACCACTGGCATTTTTCACAGAACTACAGCAAAGAATTTTTAAATTTGTATGGAAACACAAAAGACCCTGAGTAGCCAAAGCAACCTCGAGAAAGAAAAACGGAGCTGGAGGAATTCGGCTTCCTGACTTCAGACTATATACAAAGCTGCAGTCATCAAAACAGTATAGTACTTGCACAAAAACAGACACATAGATCAATGGAACAGGATAGAAAGCCCAGAAATAAACCCACACACCTATGGTCAATTAATCTACAACAAAGGAGGCAAGAATATACAATGGAGAAAAGAGTCTCTTCAGTAAGTGGTGCTGGGAAAACTGGACAGCTACATGTAAAAGAATGAAATTAGAACATTCTCTAACACCATATACAAAAATAAACTCAAAATGGATTTAAAGACCTAAATGTAAGACTGGATACTATAAAACCCCGAGAGGAAAACATAGGCAGAACACTGACATAAATTACAGCAATATATTTTCGGATCTGTCTCCTAGAGTAATGGAAATAAAAAGAAAAATAAACAAATGGGACTTAAAAGCTTTTGCACAGCAAAGAAAACCATAAACAGAATGAAAGACAACACATAGAATGGGAGAAAATATTTGTGAACGATGCGACTAACCAGGGATTAATTTCCAAAATATACAAACAGCTCATGCAGCCCAATATCAAAAAAACAAACAACCCAATCAAAAAATGGGCAGAAGGTCTAAATAGCACATGAAAAAATGCTCAAAATCGATAACCATCAGAGAAATGCAAATCAAAAACACAATGAGATATCACCTCACACCTATTCGGAATGGCTATCATCAAAAAGACTACAAATAAATGTTGGTGAGGATGTAGAGAAAAGAGAATCCTTGTACACTGTCGGTGGGAATGTAAATTGGTGCAGCCACTACGGAAAACAGTATGGATGTTTCTTAAAAAACTAAAAATAGAAACACCATATGATTCAGCAATTCCACTCCTGGTATACATCTGAAGAAAATGAAAACACTAATTTGAAATATACATGCACCCCAATGTTCATAGCAGCATTATTTACAACAGCCAAGATATGAAAGCAACCTAAGTGTTCACCAACAGATGAATGGATAAAGAAATGTGGTATATATACACACAATGGAATACTACTCAGCCATAAAAATAATAAAATTTTGCCATTTACAGCAACATGGATGGATACCTAGCGTATTATGATTAGTGAAATGTCAGAGAAAGACAAATACTGTATGTTATCACTTATATGAGGAATCTAAAAAATGAAACAAAGGAATGAATATAACAAAACAAATAGACTCAGATACAGAGAACAAACTAGTGGTTACCAGTGGGGAGAAGGAAGGAGGGAGGGGCACGATAGGGGTAGGAGATTAAGAGATACAAACTATTATGTATAAAATAAATAACCTGCAAGGATATATTGTATAGCGCAGGGAGTATAGCCAATAATTTACAATAACTTTAAATGAAGTATAATATATAAAAATTTTGAATCACTACGTTGTACACCTGAAACTAATATAAATCAATTATACCTCAATAAGAAAAAAGTCTTCCTTCTAGCTCTCCTCTTAAAACCAGTGGGTAATCATTAGTCAGATCCATTTCACCTGCTTTCACTAATCATGGCCATTTTAAAACTTGTATATCCTCCAAGCAGTATAACCTAAATAATAAGATATTTGCCCAGGTTGTTTTCTAGGAAATTGGTGTCAGCTATGTCTAGTTCAAGCTGAGCTGGTTAAGACTTGGTAGGATCACTGACCCTCCAACCAGGCATGAGCAAGTGTCCTCTTGGTGACCTTTTGACATCAGAGGACAGAAAAATCTGTCCTCAGATCTTCCTAAGCACCTTCATTTTTTAACATGCAGAGGCCTGTAGTGTAGTTACATCTGTGCAGAATGACGATTACTGCACCTTTTTCCAAGCATCTTTCCCCATGCTCTCCACATTCCCCATGCCTCAGACTGCCCTGCTTCTTTATTCTTTATCCCATAAATATCCTGAGTCTCTTGCCTTGGAAGAGACAGATCTGAGACTCTTTTCCCTTATAGGTTATTACAAAATATTGAGTATAGCTTCCTATGCTATACAGTCAGTCCTTGTTGGTTATCTACTTTATATATAGTAATGTGTAGGTGTTAATCCCAATCCCCTAATTTATCCCTCTCCCCCCCCCTTTGGTAACCATAAATTTGTTTTCTATGTCTGTGAGTTTCCTTCTGTTTTGTAAATAACTTCATTTTTTTTAAGATTCCAGTATAAGTGATATCATATGATATTTGTCTTTGTCTGGCTTATTCACTTGGTATGATAATCTCTAGGTCCACCCATGTTGCTGCAAATGGCATTATTTCATTTTTTCTAATGGCTGAGTAATATTCCATTGTATATATATACCACATCTTCTTTATCCATTCATCTATTGATGGACATCTAGGTTGCTTCCATGTCTTCGCTATTGTAAATAGTACTGCAATGAACATTAGGGTGCATGTATCTTTTCAAATTATAGTTTTCTCCATATATATGCCCAGGAGTGGGATTGCAGGATCATATGCTAATTTTATTTTTATTTTTTTAAGGAACCTCCGTACTGTTCTCCATAGTGGCTGTACCAATTTACATTCCCACCAACGGTGTACGAGGGTTCCTTTTTCTCCACAACCTTTCCAGCATTTATTATTACTAGACTTTTCGATGATGGCCATTCTGACTGGTGTGATGTGATACCTCATTATAGTTTTGATTTGCATTTCTCTAATAATTAGCGATGATAAGCATCTTTTCATGTGCCTGTTGGCCATCTGTATGTCTTCTTTGGAAAGATGTCTAATCAGGTCTTGTGCCCATTTTTTGATTGGGTTGTTTGTTTTGTTTTGTTTTGATATTGAATTGTATGAGCAGTTTATATAACCCTTTATCAATCATATCATTTGCAAATATTTTCTACCATTCAATAGGTTGTCTTTTTGTTTTGTTGATGGTTTCCATTGCTGTGCTAAAGCTTTTAGGTTTAATTAGGTCCCATTTATTTATTTTTGCTTTTATTCCCTTTACCTTAGACAGATCTGTCTCTTCAATAAGCAGTGCTGGGCAAACTGACCATTCTCTTACTACATGTAAAAGAATGAAATTAGAACATTTTCTCACACTATATACAAAAATAAACTCAAAATGGATTAAAGACCTAAGTGAAAGAGTGGAAACCATAAAACTCCTAGAAGAAAACATACGTTAGAATACTCTTCATCATAAATCATAACAATATTTTTTTTGGATCTGTCTCCTATGTCAAAGGAAGGAAGACTTTTTATAATTCAGGGTCTCTTCCCTCACTGTTATGTGGCCACAGGGCTTCAATTGTCCACTCAATTTAGGAACTGCCAGACTCATCCTGCCCTTGTTGCCAAAATTGTTGGGGAATATAATTAACAATAAACTCTCTCTCAAACCCAGAAATCCTCTCCACAGAGGTAGTAAAGAAAAGAGACACTTTTATTATTGAATGAGCATTCAACCAGAATGTGGTTTCATCACAGGCAATCTGCTAAGAGATTGCAAAGACAGAAAGGAATCTCATCCTTGTATATAACCAAGCAGATACTACAATTACACATTTCCAAGATAAACAATAACTAGTCCTCAAGTAAGTGGACCATTTGTCACACAGAGTTCATCCTAACTTTATTTGGCAATTGGTGTGTTCAGCCAGAAGAAAACAAACTTTTCATGTCTTTATGATAGGAGGTAGTTTGGCAAACTCGAGCAAGACACCCATTGAAGTTAGGCTCCTACCTTACCACAGAAGCTGTATATAGGAATACAACCTCCCTTGATGTTTACATTTCACAGATAGGGTTCTCTGGTCATTGGAAAAACACAGCTGGGGAAGAAAGCCAACAAAAGGCCTATCTAGTTGAAAAAAGGATTCATATACATTTTAAAGGAAGGAGAAAGTGCTTATAATTACCAGTTTTCTAAAATGAATGCTCTAAGAAAAAATTGGGATAGGTGTCTTACCTTCTTTTCAACAGGGAGAATTAGGCTTCTTATTTTTAATTTATTTGCATTTAGTGTATGCCAGGTTATTATTTTTACCATAAAGTATAATTTCCCCATAACATGTAAATAAATAGGAAAATTAACAAAGAACATCCAAATAGTGAAGTTATTAATTATTGATTTATGCTGTATAATTCTTTTTCTCATCTTTGGGAAAGCAAAAGGCACAAAGTTGCTTGTCTATGTTAACAATTTTACTCCCTTATGCATAGATAAAACTGATAATCTACTTAATAGACTTAATAGAAATAGCCTCCATGGTTTATAATCACTCTCCCTAGTTATTAAATTCTTATTCTAAATAGCTGAAAACTAATATAAGTATTTTGGTAACAGTTCTCTTTCCCCTATGCTGATCATTATTCCCATCATCACTGCATGGATTTTAACATGCATTCAAGCTTTACAGACTGTACTGTTCCTATCCACAGCCATCCAACTAATGGATTTTCAATCTTAACATTACTCATACAAACAACATATTCACTGATTATAGAGGTTAACTCAGCTAATGATTCAATTAAAGCTACTAAGGGAATATTTAATTTTTGAAAAGAGATCCTCCATACAGCATACAAGAAATATCAGAAGTACTTATATCTGTATGATATTCTCCAGTGTGTTTTAACTTTGGAAAGCTTTCTTGGACTTCATAGCACATTAAGAAGAATGAATATGACATAAGGGAAAATTACCACAAGTTTCAATGTTTTGTAAGATGTAATGACATATTTTACGGTAATGTTAAGATTACTGTATTCACTAAAGGGAAGTTATAATACAGTCACACATTTTTTGATAGATCGAAATAAATTGCATTAGATAACCAATAAAATTTCTTTTTCTTTCTCTTAAGAGAAGAGTAAATTGACTTAATTCCAATATTTCTTTCAGACCTATCTCTCATTCCTAATAATTAAGTTTGAGTATATGTTTTTTTAACAATAGACCTGTCGTAACACCAATATAGTTGGTCAGCACAGTCAACAGTCTAGTATTTTAGTAATATGTTCATTCATTCTCACTTGATCAACTTTCAGATTACCCATTTAGTGATGCACAGAACACATGGCCTCTACTGAAACCACAGGGTGAGATGAGGGGTTGTCGTCATTACTGCTGAAGTGTGGTGAAAGTTCTGAGTCTCCACTAGGCTTCCTCTGCACAGCCACAGCAAGGAGTGGAAAGGGTACCTCCTTACTGTTAGGTGGAGGTGAAAGTCCATAGTTTGGACTTGGTCTCCACTGACCCTGAGAGTGAGGTTTTATACTAGCTGGTGGGGTTGGAAGTCCTGGTCCCATACTTGCTTTCTTTGACACCACCCAGCAGAAGGTGACCCCACTTGTCCTTGCTGGCATGGATGGGGGTCAGGTCACAGCCTTTTTTGCGGTGTTTTGCCTGAGTAGAGTGGTCATTATCTACAAGCTTTGTCTTGCTAGTTTCTCCTGCCCTGGTCCTTCGGTTAGAGAGAGCAGGCTTCGCTTTTTTTTTATTTTTGGTCTGTGTCCATTGGCATTTCCAAGTTACCTGCATCTTCAGCTCCAATCGTGGAATATACGAGAGAGAAAGAAAACCCAGGGACTCACTATCATATTGGTCCAAAAATTTTTGTTTGGTCAAAAAGCATTAAATTTTGAATTATCTTGAGGGAAATATCTTCTTTAAAATGTTGAATTTCTCCATTTAAGAAAAAGATATATTAGGTTAAATATATAAAATATTTAATATGTTGACCTATTAAAAACTTCAATTTCACTTATTTAGTTCCCAAAGTTACTTACTTCTTTTTTTTCTTTTAAACAGCATACCCATTGGGAAAATTAGTGGTTAATCCTTAACAGAGCAATTTTTTTTTTCTCTTCTGGAAGGTGGCATACTTAATATACTTAAATAATATTGTCTTAACATTTCTCAACATTTAATACTCATATGAACAGCTATATATGTTCTAAAGCCAAAATAAACTATAACATATATAACAGTGGGATCTGGACCAACCTTATGTTATGCTACAACTCAAGAAGGGAATATGAACAGAAATGTCTGCTGGTGAGAAACTCTCCACCCTTAGATGACTTTGCTAAGAACCCAAGTGGTATTATTAAGCTTCTCAATACACTTTCAAAGGATGGGAAAAGTGGAGGAGACATTTATTATTTTTAGTGCAAATAAGGTGACTTGGTCTAGAAACTGCAGGCTACTGTGTTTCAGGAACTGACTTGAATATGTCACTGCATAGATGAGATGATACCAGCTTGCTAGTTTCAGTTCAAACTTCTGAAACAGCTACTGCATTTTAGCTGGTGCCAAGCCACATGAAAATTCCATGAAAATTCTGTTTGGCTTCTTTCAGATTTAGTAAATCCACCACACTGTCCCTCCAATTACTAAGATTCCTCATCTGGAACATGTCTGAAATACATCTGGATAATGTCTGAAAGAGAAAAGGTTTCTCTTTTTTTAATATTAATGACTACTTACTCATGTCTTAAAAATCATATTTGAGTTTTAAATCTATTTATTTCTCCAGCTAAAAGTTAAAGATAAGGCTTGATGTAGGTAAAGGAAGAATGGGCACTCTGATTTCTATCAAACTTACCCAAAGAGCCACTTGTCACCTATAAAAGGTATATGTCCCTCCAGCTTTTGTTTGTTGGGTTGAAAACTGACCCCTGTACAGACAGGGTAAGGGGAGACCAAAGAAAGAAGCAGACTACTCCAGATTGGTAGGTGGCAATTTCAATACGGGAATTTACTTACAAGGCTTGTCTCAGGCTGCAGCAAGATGAGTAGATCTCCTCACCCACCCACCAGAATCTTAAAGTTTATATAGAGGTCTTAAGTGGGTTCAGTCACTTATACAATCCAGATGGTCTCAACACCACATCACTGTCTCAAGGCTGTGTCCTTGGGCAGCTTCTAACACGTGTAAGGCAAGTGGAGGGCACATTCCAAGAACAGGGGCAGGGGTGAGGAGCCCCTGATTCCCTGGGTCCAGATTTTAGGTCAACGGGCAGTCACATTCTCTCAATAAACTCTTCCAACACTGATAAACCTGTGCAATTATATCATTGTATCATAACGTGCTAGCGTTGTCATGCTTGGATTGGATACTCTTGACTAGGTGGAAAATTATCATTTTCTGTCATCTCTTTCTAAAAAACAGGGGGGAAAAAACATGCTGATGGTATACTTTTATTGTCAAATATAAAAGTAGTTTCAATAAAAAATGCTCTGCCAGCTAATTACTGTCAGAAAGAATAATTTTAAAACTCAAATGATCATTTTTGGCAGCTATCCTCTAACATTTAACTGGTATGTATTTATGAGTCCTAGAGAGTAGGTAAAATCATTTAGATACTTGGAGATATATTTTGAAACCTGTTCCTCTTAGACTGTTTCTCTGCTTGACATTTTGCAACTCTTGGGTATGACGTTAAGAATTTTTAATGATTGCACTGGATGTTGGAAATGCTTTTGACATTTCAAGGCTAAAATGTTCATGTAACACCATAGAGCCCCAAACTTTGAGGTTTTGATTGACACATAGCCCAGGATTCGAGCAGCTTCAGAGTTATGTTTTGAGGAAATATTGGCCCTGCTCATAAACACAGCCTTGTCTTATCTTGTACCATATGTGAGATGGCCCTCTACTCAGGCACGTATCCTGATTAGGGCATCTTATTTTCATAATATTTCATTCCAAACTTCAATAAATCAATTGTTTGCCAAAGCAAATGTGTATGACCTAAATTGTCAGCTTAGATGATCTGTAATTGTTTCATGGAAACTTGCCTAAAGGAAAAGAAGTCCATTAATTCTAGGCATTTTAACTTTTATCTTTGAATCAAATTGAGCCATCAACAAGCTACAATCCTGAACCATGCAATTTTGATGGTTTATAGAATTTTTTATAGAGAAAGGACTTGAGGACACGGTGAGGGGGAAGTGTAAGCTGGGACAAAGTGAGAGAGTGGCATGGACATATATACACTACCAAATGTAAAACCGATAGCTAGTGGGAAGCAGCCACATAGCACAGGGAGATCAGCTCAGTGCTTTGTGTCCACCTAGAGGGGTGGGATAGGGAGGGTGGGAGGGAGGGAGACACAAGAGGAAAGAGATATGGGGATATATGTATATGTATAGCTGATTCACTTTGTTATAGAGCAGAAACTAAAACACCATTGTAAAGCAATTATACTCCAATTAAGATGTTAAATTAAATTAAAACATAAAAAAAGAATTTTTTATTTGACTTTTGATTAGGTGTTGTTTAAACTTCCACTGAGATACATCATATGTGTAATCCAAGTGTCACCAGTTGCTACAGAGCATATCATAAGTTGACATAAATTTCAAATTTGGCCAGCTAGTTTGGCTGGCTTGACCAGCACAGCAACAGGCTGTCCAGCCCCCTGCAAGTGTTACATCCTCTTACACCAGGAATATCTCAGAGTCCAGAGAAGGTGTCCTATCTATGTCCTACTTCCACAGTAGCTGTGAGGCTACGCCAGGAGCTATCACTTATCAGAACCGGCCTCAGGATGTCTTAGCCCTTCTGCCTCCTCCACCAAGCACAGTATTTCTTGGGGTCTGTGCCATCAGGGCCTCTGTCTTACCCCTTCTTTCGTTTCACATTAGGATGCCAAACCTGACAGGTAGTCTATAATAGTACTAGAGAACATGGGCCTCCTTTTATGTCTTATGTTAGAGTAATTTCAAAGCAGTATTGCTTGAACCACAACAAATTACATAAATAGCTATTTTGGTTTTATTTACAAGCTTCTGTATCCTTAGGACCTGAACACTTACTAATGTGAACAAGAAATTATTAGTGCTTTTCTGCTTTGGTAATCTTGACAATAGTGATGGCTGGCTATTTCCAGAGTCATGTCTGGCTCTTCTGTAGCACTTTCCTATACACCCAACAGAAACTATTCTTGCTTCTCCTCCAGACACGACACCATGGCAGCAAAGCTTCCTTACAGGGTGATGTGCAACGCAGGGAGGGGGAGGAGTCGATGGCTCTCTCCTCAAGCACTTGTCCTGAAACTTCAAAGTACTAATGCTTGTTCCCATAGTCATTTATGAACACAGCTCATGTTTATGATGCTAATTCATCTCCCTACTGAGTCCCCTAAACCAACTCAAGAATGAAACAGTGTCTGTAATGATAGCCTTTTCATTCTCTCTGTTGGTTTTGCTGGCCGATGTTCCTGAACCAAAACAAATCTCTTTCCAACCTCACAAAATCTAAAGCATCCAAGCAGAACACCACATGCAAATGAACACCAGTAAGGTCACAGGCCCACAGGCTCCAGAAACAGTAATTCATTTCCAGCTCAGTTAGAAGTCCAGTCTCTGGCCAGAAAACATACATTGCAAAAGTAATGAATAAAGAATAAATAAAGTCTGCAGTTCTGCCTTCCCAGCTTCTCTCTACATAAACTGGGTTTGGCTTTCTGACCTCCAATTTGCTGTACTCCCATGTTTAGTTGCAGAACCAACTGCTTTAATTTATTCTTTCTGGTTTAACATTTCTCAAACAATGCTCTGATTCTGAATAGGCTTTAAGGCCCTTTTTCCTGAACTGTCCCCCAGAGGCCACAGGCTGGCATTGCTGTGCATGTCCAGCCTTGGAAGTTTAGTGACCAAACATGTGATGGCAGGCACAGTGGCAGGCACATAGTAGGTGCCTGATGAAGGTTTGCTGGTGATTCTGAAGTCAGTACCAATAATAAATTACTTTATTTTATTACAGAATTGCACTGTTCTGCTGCTGTTTCTCATCGATTTCTGTCACACTCTATCTTTGAGTCACATTCCCCAAGGCTTTGGCTGAGCTACAACCTGATTGAAAATTGGACATCTCTGGAAAATGTGCTGAACTTTTTTATGACAATAGTTTTTTTGGTGGGGGAATAAAGGAGGAAAGTTGTTGTGTCACTGGTGTTGTGTGAAAATGAATACAGCTTTGCCAATAGAAATCTGTTAGATAGCTCAAAATGCCATATTCACTGGGTAGTAAAGGCTGAGACAGCATTACACATAGCCAAAGGCTTTCCTAGATCTAGCTAAGTACATTAACCAAAAAGCAGCCTACTTGGAAGAGTTGTACAAATGTGCATTAGATCTGTTCTAGTTATAATCAAACACATAGGAAGTAAATCTGTTTATATCTTTAAATATGAATGACATTCCTATGCACTGCTACTTTGAAGAAATATCAATTACCTCGGAGTTACTGAAATTGCTTTACCAAGGATATGCCTTGTATTTTGAATCCCAGTTGAAGACTTCACTAAGCATCAGTATAGCTCTTAGGAGACCTGAAAAATGACTACATTAATGCCATGTCATTAACAAGTTCTACTGCTTACAGGACAGTGGCAACTGACCATTTCTTCTATTTAAGCTTAGACATTGCACAACCTTTGGAAATCCCCCACCCCCACAATTTAAAATGGACCTAAATCATTTACAAATGTTATGCAATGTCAGCATGTGCTACATCTCTATTTAATTGTTAGCTCCTCAAGGGTAAAGACATCGTTTCCTAACCCTCTGTTCTGTTCACTGTGTTACCTACAACATTATTATTTCTTCAGCAGCCTCCTAATAAACACTGGTGACTGTATTCCTCCTGAAACATAGCACTTTCCCAGGTTATCTTTGAGTTGATTTCTCAAACTCCATAAATCAGGGGTTCTTAAACTGAGGCTCATGAACAGAATTCAGGAAGGTATATATTCTGATATGGAAAAGGCTAACATTTTTATTTTCATAAATCTCTACTGAAATTTAGCATTTACTTCAACTATGAAGGTAGGTAACAGCACAGAGCAGTATTAATGGTATCTATACCTTTGTAACTAATAGAAATCAGAGGTTATTTTACATCGCTTTATAGTAATTTCTGATCTTTAAGTTTCCTTCATACTCAACTATTTGAAATGACATGAATGACTGGGGATGCCACTAAATCACACATGATTAGAGCTGTCCATTTACAGATGCTAGCATAACCTAACTGCCAAACTGTGGGCAACTCTGGGCCTGGTGATCATTCAAGCAACTAACAATAAAGTTGCATGTGTTTATATCAGTGATTCAGATATCTACCTTCTTTCCAGTATTCCACATCTACAGTTGTTTATTGATTAATATATGGAATCAAGTCAGTCAAAGTCCACCTTAGACCTAAGTGTTCTTACCTAAACTAAGCAACAACAGTCTGTACAATGATGTGCTTAAAAAATTTTAATTTAACTTTTAACTTGTCTTGTTTGTTAATGGATTATAAAGAGGTATATATCTTAGCAGATCATAAAAAATTTTTAAGCATTTTCTCTTAACTCTTTTAGTATGCTACAAAAATTTCAATGAATGTATGTTCCAAGGAATAGAAAATAATGGATGTGAAAGCAAATCCAGATCTCTCATATCAGTGATGACTCAGAATCATTGATTAATTGACCTTTTTATTTTACTTTCAATCTTCTAATTGATTAATTTGTCCACAAAAGAGAAAAACTTATAGTCATGTGTTAGTAGGAGCCAAAGAATTCCATGAAGACTTCCCTGTATGGCTACTGTAAAACTTTTCAACTTTGAGAAGGGAGAATTGCTCTTTGCACCTATTAACCTTTCAAGAAGTGGATAGAGTAGTAAATGGTGAAAATAGAAAAGTACAGTTAAACCAAATACTTGGCTTGTAGACAAAAGAAACATTTTCTCAAGGAACTGAGTCCAGTGAAATCAATTCTGGGGTATAGATGGAATTTTTGTGATCATTTTAATTGAATACACATTTAAGGGCTCATTTTTCAGGGATTAATTTCCAAGGTCTCTGTACCACATTAATATCTAGAATTTTCCCAGTAAGAATTATCATTTATTCAAGCTGAGCCTTTGAACTGAACTGAATTCAATGCTCTAGGAAACAAAGTCACCCTGAGTGAAAGTCAATTGTTGAGCAATCAACTGAAACAGAAACTTCGTGTATGAGACCGTTGATTACTTACTATCGGGCTGGATAGAAAACACTTTACTATAAGTGGAAGATTTGGTCACACCATATGGATATGACGGTTCTATATAGTTGTTACTTTGACAATAGACTTTGCCATAAATAAAAAGACAATTTATCTGAGGCATTAAGATTCATCCCAGTAGAACATTGCAATTATGCAGTTTCTCTGTGACAGAAGTACTTTCATGAACTCATAAATCTATTATACACCATTTCCTATAATACTGCTTTCCCACAATTTCCCTTAGCAGGTTAAGACCCCAGCCAGACATTTGATATAAAATGTGATGAGAGCATCTGGGTTACTAAGAAGTTCTAATAAGTCTTTGAAGATTACAGGAAGTAAATAGAACTGATAACAATGTTTTTAGTTCTGGACTTTGTTTCTATTTTACCAACTGACTAGAAATAACAATTAGACCATAGGGTGACAGATTTTGGAAAAATATTCACAATGACAGCAAATTTTATTTTACTATCTTTTGTATTTAGTTTCACTTACCATAACACTAGAGTTTATACCAAATTTGACTCATTTGGCTTAATTTCACACTTAAGAGACAATGCAAATTTGGAAATCACACTTACACGTAGCATAGAGTTTAAATGTCATGCTTATGTTTTTGTTAGTTTGCTTTCTTTCCAAAACTCCTGGCAATTAATAAACAGTGGACAAAGTGTATAGTTTAAAAACAGAGCTCACCAAATTGCCTAATAGGTTATACAAGGATGTAAGAGAAAGTGTGGAGTCCAGATAACTTCACATTTTGGGTTTGAAAAAACTGGATTTACAATAATGAAGATTCAGGAAGGAGGAGATTCAGAAGGAGAGTTAACAACCCAGTTTTGGATATCTCAAATTTAGATGCCTATTAGCTATCTAAGTAGAGATGGTAAGAAGGAATTTGGTTTTAACAGTCAAGAGAGGGGTTAAAAACTGGAGATATACATTGGAAGCCCACAGCACATAGATGTAAAACTTAAAGCCATAATCAATGGATAGGGTCTCTTAGAGAATGAATGGTTAGACAGAAGAGAATAGGTTCCAGGCCTAAGATAGAGACCACTCTAAAACTTAAGAACTGTAAAGGTGAGAAGGTTCCAGCAAGACACTGGGAGGAGTGGTCATTGTGTTAAAAAAAATCTGGAGAATGTGGTGTGAAGAAATGTTTAAAGAAGAAAGATGAAATCAGAAGTTTCAAATGCTACAGACAGATCAAGTGAGATGCAAACTAAGATTTGCCCTTCGAATCTGGCAACAAGTGTATCACCAGTAACCTTGATAAGAATGGTTTCAGTGGAGTAATGGAAAACAGAGCCTGTTTGGAATGATTCAATACAGATTAGAAAGTAAGGAATTGGAGAGAGTGAATATACACAGCTCTGTCTAGGAGTACTAGTACAAAGAGAAACAGAGAAAGGAGAAGACTGTGGGAAGAAGATAAAGTTTCAGGATTTGCACTTGTTATAGTTGTTTTAAAATGGGAGATATATACTATGTTTCCATTGTGATGGAAACGATCCGGTATAGTGAGAAACACTGATGACTTAATGAGTGGGAGGATAATTGAAGTATAAAAGTCTTAAGTAGGTGATGAGGGACAGAATCCGGTACACAGAGTGACTTTGGACTGGGGGTTGTGGCAGGGAAGGCTGGGTGAAGAGAGTACATTCATTGTAATGTAAGAAAAAGAAGTATATACAGTGTATTATACATACAGGTCACTTTCAGGAAGATGTAGAGGTTCTTTGATGATTACTTTAATTATTTTGTTGATTTAATAAGATAGGTCATCATCTAAGAGTAGAGAGGCAGGAGGAATAAAAGACTGAAAGAGAGCAGACAAGATATGAAATAGTATCCTTAGAAAATGGGCATGTAAATTGTTTACGAAAATGTCATAGAAGTATTAGACAGCATTGGGGGTTGAACATGAATTCTGTGATTTAGAACCTGAAGTGAGACAAGTCAGCTTGGCTGTGTTTTCTCCAGCTATACTGCTCTGATGTGTATCTGAAATAGGCCGAGAGTTTTGACTTTAACAAGCTTTGGAGTTTTCTCAAGAGGAAAGGAGAAATTTAAAAAAGAATTACGGATATATGCAAAAGAGTGATTGTAATAGTGAATCATGAAATCTAATTCTGTAAAAGAAAGGAAATGAGGATATAACATGGGTGACAGTGAAAAGCTAATGAGAATATATTGGAGTAGTGAGTCCAAAGAGCAGTCAGAATTGAGGTGCTAGAAAAAGATGGAAAGATGAAGTTAGTTGTCCAAGACAGGGATACTTGAAGTTAAGATTTTAGATAGGTTGTAGCTATTGCATACAATAAGACCTGTAATTCATTAGATTATTTTACTGTGGTAAGTGGAGGGAAAAAATCATAGAAGTGAACAGGTCAAGAAATTAATAAGTCAGAGTACTGAATTTATTATATAGATGATGGACATGAAATTGAAATTACTCAGGTTGAGAATGGGAATAATGGTGAAGAAAACGATCTTGAGACATTTGCTATTATCATCAATAAATGAGGATAAAGAGCCATTAGGAATGAAGACGACTGGGAAAAGGAGGTGTAATAACATGAGAATCAAACCTGGGTTTTTTATAGAGGATGAAGGAACAGGAGAAATGAGGAAAGGTGGATTTAACACACCTCTAGTAATCTGTAGAATGTCACGACCTGAGAAGGCTGCAAAGGAAACTAGCTTTCAATTAGAGCAAAACCAAGGATCCATTTATGGAATATGCAGAGCCAGGTGGTAAAAAGATTCTGAGTAACGAGAGATGCCTATGAGCCTTGGACTTCTTAAGTCTGTTGACTAGAGTAAGCAGAAATGGGAGGCATCATGAAGTAATCCTCTTAGAGGGAAGTTCCTATTTTAGCTTCTATCTTGGGACAGTTAGTTCTCAAGCTGTTTGTAATGGTAAGTCAGCAAGCTTACCTGATGGTGATAAAACTGATCTTACCAAGAACATGGAGTACTCTATGCCCTAATCCAGTTCTGTAGAGAGAGACTGTTGAGAGTAGGGGGACAGCCTCGCTAGGAGTATAAAAAAAAAATCAAAGGTTATAAAATGTAACATTTATATCTCAAAACTCATCAGATCCTATAGGGCTTTGCAATTACAATGAAGTGCATTAGCAGAATATGGTGAAGATCCGTTATTGAATTTTCCAAGATAATCCTGAGTTGTTAAATGGAAGGTTGCTCTTTTATGGAAAATAGTAGACTTTTGCAGAAAAAAAGGTTAAAAATCTTTTGTTAGTAAAAGTCATGTTTTTTCATTCCTGTATTCTGAGGTATAACTAAATATTTAGTGGAGGTGGTAAGAAGGAAACAGGTGACCCTGGAGGGCAGTGGAAAGGCAATGAAGAATTCATTATTACAGAAAAAAAATGATCTGTATGCAAAAAAATCAGTTTCTGCAAAAAATTCAAGACTAAAATAAAAGTTATTTCAAAAGCTAATAATATGTGACTTTAAAAAATGTTACCAAGAATAATTTCTGACAGCCCTCTACACAGTCTACCTCTCTGAACTGAATGACAAACTACGAGTCTAAAAACATGTCCAATGTTCTGTACCAATCTGCAGAAAGATTGTCTAACATTGGATAGATCATTATAGATGAGGTGTGACTATCAATCAAGTGGATTTGTTGTTCCAAAAAAACATCTGAGCCCATTATTCAAGAGATAAGATTTTCATTTCCATTGCTGTCTTTCTGCCTACAGGTCTGTGCTGCTCAGAATACAATATGTGCATTAGAGAGAAATGCCCAGTTTAGAGAAACAGCATCATCTTCTTTCTAACTCTAGGAATAGGATGGCAAATTACCAGTAAAACATAGACAGGATTTAGAATGAAGTCTTACAATCTTTATTTCTACCATCCATATGAAGAAATCCTGTAATTACTTTAATTCTTTAATATGATTCTTTAATTAGGAAATAATTTTTCTAAGTGTAATTATGAATTTATTCATTGACTCCTTTATAATTATTTTATTAGCATCCACTCTTACCACACACTGTGCTAGGAACTGCAAATATAACGGTTAACAAAATAGACACAATTCATTCAGATAGACAGCCACAACGAATAAATAATTGTAAATTATAATTAATATATAGACAAATACCAGGTTGTCTCAAAAATTACAATACCATAGGGACATAGTTTAGAATGTGAAGTCAAGAAAGTTAAATTTAAGCTTATATCCCCACAAGTTACTTGCTATTTACTTTTATTTACTAAATATACACCTGATGGATGGAAGAATGGATATTACCTGTACGGAGATTACTATAGGCAAAGAGAAGAGGATGTGCCAAGGTCCTGAGGCAGGAAAAAGAGCAGAAAATGTCATGCAACTAAACTAACTAAAGAGGGCTTAGGCCTTCCCTGAGTTGAGAGATTTTTCTGCTGGTGTTGAAGAAGCAAGACACCATAATTTCTACAGCTGCAAGTAAATGCATTCTGATAATAACTATGTGATGTTGAAAGAGGATCCCAAACCTAGGATTATACTGAGCCTGTGCTGACATCTTGACTGCAGCCTTGTGAGAGCCTGAGCAGAGCACCTAGATAAGCCATGCCTGGATTCCTGACTCACAGAAACTATGAGATAATAAATGGCATTATTTAAGTTGCTAAGTATGTGGTAATCTGTCACAGAGGAATAGAAAACTAATACACTATGCAAATGAGTTAAAACAATCTTGGAAAAGTTGGATGACTCGACCTGATTTCAAGATTGAGTATAAAACTTCAGTAATCAAGATAGTGTGGTTTTGGTGCAAATATACACAAATAGATCAATGAAACAAAACAGAGAAAGCAGAAATAATCACCAAAATAAATAGTTAACTGATTTTTGACAGTCACCTAGGCTATGCTATAGGAGAAAAAGTATTTTCAGGAAACAATACCAGATAGAGAGCTTCAAGATGGCGGAAGGGTAAGACGTGGAGATCACCTTCCTCCCCACAAATACATCAGAAATACATCTACATGTGGAACAACTCCTACAGAACACCCACTGAACGCTGGCAGAAGACCTCAGACTTCCCCAAATGCAAGAAACTCCCCATGTACCTGGATAGGGCAAAAGAAAAACTAAAAAACAGAGACAAAAGAACAGGGACCGGACTTGGACCTCTGGGAGGGAGCTATGAAGGAGGACAGGTCTCCACACATTAGGAAGCCCCTTTGCAGGAGGAGACTGCGGGTGGCGGAGTGGGGAGCTTCCGAGCCACGGAGGAGAGCGCAGCAACAGAGGTGTGGAGGGCAAAGCAGAGAGATTGCCGCACAGAGGATCAGTGCCGACCAGCACTCACCAGAGAGGCTTGTTTGCTCACCCGCCAGGGCGGGCAGGGGCTGGGAGCTGAGGCTCAGGCTGCGGAGGTCGGATTCCAGGGAGAGGACTGGAGTTGGCTGCGTGAACACAGCCTAAAGGGGGCTAGTGCGCCACAGCTAGCCAGGAGGGAGTCCAGGAAAAAGTCTGGAGATGCCGAAGAAGGAAGAGACTTTTTCTTGCCTCTTTGTTTCATGGTGCACGAGGAGAGGGGATTAAGAGCGCTGCTTAAAATATTACTGAAAAAAATTTTTTTCTTAATAATTATTTTTTATTTTAATAGTTTGATTTTATTTTATTTTATCTTCTTTCTTTCTTTTTTTCCTCCCTTTTATTCTGAGCCATGTGGAGGACAGCCTCTTGGTGCTCCAGCCAGGCGTCAGGGCTGTGCCACGGAGGTGGGAGAGCCGAGTTCAGGACACTGGTCCACAAGAGACCTCCCAGCTCCATGTAATATCAAACAGCGAAAATCTCCAGAGATCTCCATCTCAACGCCAAGACCCAGCTCCACTCAAAAACCAGCAAGCTACACTACTGGACACCCTATGCCAAACAACTAGCAAGACAGGAACAAAACCCCATCCATTAGCAAAGAGGCTGCCTAAAATCATAATAAGGGCACAGACACCCCAAAACACAGAACCAGATGTGGACCTGCCCACCAGAAAGACAAGATCCAGCCTCATCCACCAGAACACAGGCACTAGTCCCCTCCACCAGGAAGCGTACACAACCCACTGAACCAACTTTAGCCACTGGGGACAGACACCAAAAACA
>NW_020174561.1:11333578-11355823 GCF_003031525.2 Neophocaena asiaeorientalis asiaeorientalis
AAAATCCTCACAAAAATACTAGCAAACAGAATCCAACAGTACATTAAAAGGATCATACACTATGATCAAATGGGGTTTATCCCAGGAATGCAAGGATTCTTCAATATACCCAAATCAATCAATGTGATACAGCATACTAACAAAATCGTATGATCATCTCAATAGATGCAGAGAAAGCTTTTGACAAAATTCAACACCCATTTATGATAAAAACCCTCCAGAAAGTAGGCACAGAGGGAACTTTCGTCAACATAATAGAGGCCATATATGACAAACCGACAGCCAACATCATCCTCAATGGTGAAAAAAAAACCCTCACCAATGACCTATTCATTTTACTGAATGTGCATTTTACCTGATGAAAATGTAATAATAAAAGTTATAAAATATTATATATCCTATAAGTTAGGTATTAAAAAAGTGATAAAAAACTATGAAGAAGAAACTAATTCTGCTTGAGGAGATTAGGGAAACAATGGAAGGAGGGGCTTTTGTGCTTGTGCTTTAGGAATGAATAAGAATTTTCCTGGCAAGCAAAGTTGAGGAGGAAATCAGAGGGATTATCATGAGGAAAGGCCAAGTGCCATGCAAGTACGTGAGAGAGTGGGAACTCCATAGAACAGCAGAGAGTTCATATAGTTAAAATGTACAACAAGATAGGGACCGACTAAAGCAAGGAATTTGGTCAGAAGCAGGTTGTAAAGGGAAGTTTAGATTATGCTAATAAATTTTATTTTTTATAACATCTTTATTGGAGTATAATTGCTTTACAATGGTGTGTTAGTTTCTGCTTTATAACAAAGTGAATCAGTTATATATATACATATGTTCCCATCTCTTCCCTCTTGCATCTCCCTCCCTCCCACCCTCCGTATCCCACCCCTCTAGGTGGTCACAGACCACCGAGCTGATCTCCCTGTGCTATGCGGCTGCTTCCCACTAGCTATCTATTTTACGTTTAGTAGTGTATATATGTCCATGCCACTCTCGCGCTTTGTCACAACTTACCTTTGCCCCTCCCCATATCCTCAAGTCCATTCTCTAGTAGGTCTGTGTCTTTATTCCTGTCTTACCCCTAGGTTCTTCATGTCATTTTTTCCCCTTAGATTCCATATATATGTGTTAGCATACGGTATTTGTTTTTCTCTTTCTTACTTCATTCTAGGTCCATCCACCTCACTACAAATAACTCAATTTCGTTTCTTTTTATGGCTGAGTAATATTCCATTGTATATATGTGCAGTTTTATTCTATCATGAATGAATTATTATCAGTGGCTTGTGTGTAGGAGAATTGCTTGGTGGTGTGGAAAAAGAACACACACATGGTAACTGGGAGCAGAATTATAGTATATATAGTCACATCCAGATTTTATGTACCTGGGACCTATCACACCTAGTTTTCTCAATATTTTTTGACAATAATATTTTCTTATGCATAAGACTATAACCTTCACCACAGAAAAGTCTATGATTACTTTACTCAAAAATGCTTCCTGGGACTTTGTAGAATGTCTGGCACATAGTAAACCCTCAGTAAGTATTTGTTGAATGAACGATTTATAATTAAGAAGAAATGGAAATACAGATTTACCAACAAATAATTATTGAAAATTCCAGGCTGGTACACTGAGTTGTTTCCAAAATGTGCTGGTCTATCAATGAAGAGAAAATGCAGGACAAACCATTAGGCATATAGCAGTTATATAAGAAGCTGAATTTGAATGACTACTCTTCTTGGATAGAATCTTTAAAATAATGGCCCCAAGAACTGTATGAACACATGCCATAGTACTTGACACTTAGTTTGGGTAGTTTTTCCAGGCTTGTTGCCTTCTCTAGGCTTCAGATCTATGTGTTAGCTAACTCTCCTCAGCCTGTGTCAGTTCTCCTCAGAAATATATCTCATTTCAATCATACACTGTTAATTTGCCAAACCTTCTTTTACATTGGCAACCCAAACTTATACTGTTGGCCTATATGTTATCTTGTGATGTTTTAGAACAATACATCCAGATCTGAGTGCCACAGTAAAGGGCACCATGTCATATATTTGAAACATTGCCTTGAGCTGGCCCACGGTAGTTCTCAAATTTTGATTACTAGGGAAGGGGGGCCAGATGGTACCAGGAAGTACCGTATATGGCAAAAACAGTAAGCCAAAGAATGAGCAGTTAAGACAGAAAATCAAATTTAACCTACACTATAAACAGCAAGGACAATAGAAGGTGCCATAAAAAGAACAGAGTAATGATGACCACAGATTTGTCAAGGCCTCAGATGCCAAGCCATCTGGTCTATTCTGTCATTTGAGTACAACATATTATCTGTATCTTCACAACTCACAGAGCTCTGACTAAAGTTTTGATTGATTTTCCTGAATTTCTGACCAAAATTGCAGGATGTTTCTGGACTCCTATTACGTGCCCTGAAAGAACAAAAGACTAGGAATAAAATAGGAAGTTCGAAAATAAAAAAACAATCACACCCCAGTAGGGATGCAGCAATAATGAGCCAACATCCTTAGTTAAATGATGTGTTGAGACAATCTAAAACCAGTGAGGTGAGAATAGCAGGTAGGTTTGATCAAAGCTCACATACCTAGAATGTCAGTAGAGAAAAATGTCATGAACAAATGCCCTGAAAATGGCTCAAGGAAGGAGCAGGAAGGATGAAAGAAGAATTCAAAACAAAAGTTAGTAAAAACAGTACTGTTTAAAAGCCAAGAAAGAAAAGACATTAGGATATGTTTAATATTTGATTGCAGTGAGGATCTCATGTATATGTTAAACATATATGTGTGTGTTAACACATCAGACTGCACACTTTAAATCTATTCAATTTATTGTTTGTAGTTATACCTCAATAAAACTATTAAAATCAATATAGTTGTGTCTTCTTTTATCTCAGAGACTTAGCTTGTGAAACATTTGGCCTAAGTTCCTTATCTGCTCTGCTAAGAAAGCCAATACTTTAAAAATTCTTGGTTCTAATTCTTGGTTCTAATGAGGTAAAAATCTATACCTTTTGGAGTGAGAACTCTCATGTTAGCTGTAGGACTGATAACCTGAAAAGTTACAGAGTTGCAGAAAAATATCCTTTCCCCAAACACAATCTTAAGAAAGTCATGTAAAAGAAAAAATAGAAATGTAGTTCAAGAAGTTACCTAAGAAAAATGTGTTTAAATATAATATCACAGGCAACATTTCAGACGACAATTATTGAGTTTTAATTGGTCTGAAGGCTTGCAAAATTCTCTGTAGGTAAAATGTAGTAGCAACAGGTGGCAGAAAATTTAGAAATCACTGTAGCAGGCACAGCATCTTAAAATGTACATATATACCTAGAAAAAATTTCGACAAAGCCTTATATGGAACACTCTTACCCAATGCACACATTTAAAGTAGGTTATTTTTCACTGATAAAGTAACTTTAATGTGGATTTCTCCAAGAGAAGCCTGTATCAATATTCTTTCTGATTCTAAAGAAAAAAAAAACTGTCTTTGTATATTTGGTGTCTTTCATGATGATAAGCATTTGTTGATGTGGAAATTTTCTTTTTCTTGGTTTATCACTTAATCAGAAACATTGAAAGAATTTAAAATTCCTAAACTAGACCTGTATCACTTACACACTGATCATTGACCCAATGAGTAATTAAATTGCCTGACTTCTTTCTATAAGAAATGAGACAGTTAGACTGAAGCTCACTGATTTGGTTGATTCATTCATTCATATATTCCTAAAATACTGTTGAATATTCAATATATATCAAACACTAGAATAGACAATGAGGATTTAAAGACAAGTAAGACCCAGAAAAGTCCTGCGGCCAATAAATCTGCTATCTGTTCTGAAGTTAGAAACTAAATAGGAAACATGATTTGATAAGCACTGTGACAGAATTCATGCACTTGGTATTGGGTAAACACATCCAGGTGCACCTATCCTGGGATAGTGGACTGGGGTGAGTTCAGTAAAGTTTGTACAAAGAAGTAATGGAACTAATCAGGCAAAGAAGGAGTGGTAGAGGATACAGAACATACAAAGTCAGGAACATAGTGAGCACTTTTTCTCTCTTTACAACAAAATGTGACTGCCCTTATACTAATTTTTCTATATTGCGTACAGATAAACCAGTGAATACGTTGGACTGAACTTCCAACAAAGCAGTTGAGACATCTGCCCAGACCACTTGGCCAAAGCTTCATTGACAAAGCAGTATAAGATATGATGTGCCTAATGATTAAATACATATTCAATTAAAGCTCAGTGCAAAGGATATTCTGAAACTTCTTTATCTGCTATTCCATTCAATAAATTCCCAATTCGATCTCATAATATTTCCTTCACTGAAGTGTGTCTTTGACGTGGCTTTGGAGTCCGAAAGACCTGGATTTATCTCCCAATACTGACATCATTACTTGCTTGAATTTGGGTTTAATCTCAGCCTCGGTGCATTGCAATGTGAGTATAGCACTATCCACTTCATGTGGTTGTCGGTTGTTGTAAGAACCAAATGAGGTTAAGTGTGTTAAGTACAGTAGCAGTTACTTGTAAGAGCTCAGTGAACAGCAATAAGAGGATACACTCTATAAAATGCACAGCTAAGAAGCAAGAACTACAATCCTGCAGCCTGTGGAACAAAAACCACATTCACAGAAAAGACAGACAAGATGAAAAGGCAGAGGGCTATGTACCAGATGAAGGAACAAGATAACTCCCCAGAAAAACAACAAAATGAAGTGGAGATAGGTAACCTTCCAGAAAAATTCAGATTAATGATAGTGAAGATGATCCAGGACCTCAGAAAAAGAATGGAGGCAAAGATCGAGAGGATGCAAGAAATGTTTAACAAAGACCTAGAAGAATTAAGGAACAAACAGACAGAGATGAACAATACAACAACTGAAACGAAAACTACACTAGAAGGAATCAATAGGAGAATAACTGAGGCAGAAGAACAGATAAGTGACCTGGAAGACAGAATGGTGCAATTCACTGCCACAGAACAGAATAAAGAAAAAAGGAATGAAAAGAAATGAAGAGAGCCTAAGAGACCTCTGGGACAAAATTAAATGCAACAACATTCGCATTATAGGGGTCCCAGAAGGAGAAGAGAGAGAGAAAGGACCTGAGATAATATTTGAAGAGATTATAGTCGAAAACTTCCTTAACATGGGAAAGGAAATAGCCACACAAGTCCAGGAAGCACAGAGAGTCCCATACAGGATAAACCCAAGGAGAAACACACCGAGACACACAGTAATGAAATTGGCAAAAATTAAAGACAAAGAAAAATTATTGAAAGCAGCAAGGGAAAAACAACAACATACAAGGGAATTCCCATAAGGTTAACAGCTGATTTCTCAGGAGAAACTCTACAAGCCAGAAGGGGGTGGCATGATATACTTAAAGTGATGAAAGGGAAGAACCTACAACCAATATTACCTGGCAAGGATCTCATTCAGATTCTAAGGAGAAATCAAAAGCTTTACAGACAAGCAAAAGCTAAGAGAATTCAGCACCACCAAACCAGCTTTACAACAAATGCTTGTAAAGCATTTGTTGTAAAGGAACTTCTCTAAGTGGGAAACACAAGAAAAGGACCTACAAAAACAAACCCAAAACAATTAAGAAAATGGTAATAGGAACATACATATCAATAATTACATTAAACGTGAATGGATTAAATGCTCCAACCAAAAGACACAGGCTTGCTGAATGGATATAAAAACAAGATTCATATATATGCTGTCTACAAGAAACCCACTTCAGACCTGCGGACACATACAGACTGAAAGTGAAGGGATGGAAAAAGATATTCCATGCAAATGGAAATCAAAATAAAGCTGGAGTAGCAACACTCATAATGGAAAAAATAGACTTTAAAATAAAGAATGTTACAAGAGACAAAGGACACTACATAATGATCAAGGGATCAATCCAAGAAGAAGATATAACTATAAATATATATGCACCCAACATAGGAGCACCTCAACACATAAGGCAACTGCTAACAGCTATAAAAGAGGAAATCGACAGTAACACAATAATAGTGGGGGACTTTAACACCTCACTTACACCAATGGACAGATCACCCAAAATGAAAATAAATAAGGAAACACAAGCTTTAAATGACACAATAGACCAGATAGATTTAATTGATATTTATAGGACATTCCATCCAAAAACAGCAGATTACACTGTCTTCTGAAGTGCGCACAGAACATTCTCCAGGATAGATCAGAACTTGGGTCACAAATCTAGCCTCAGTAAATTTAAGAAAACTGAAATCATATCAAGCATCTTTTCTGACCACAATGCCATGAGATTAGAAATCAATTACAGGGAGAAAAACGTAAAAATCACAAACACATGGAGACTAAACAATACGTTACTAAATAACCAAGAGATCACTGAAGAAATCAAAGAGGGAATCAAAACATACCTAGAGACAAATGACAATCAAAACACAACGATCCAAAACCTATGGGATGCAGCAAAAGCAGTTCTAAGATGGAATTTTATAGCTATACAACCTTACCTCAAGAAACAAGAAAAATCTCAAATAAGCAATCTAACCTTACACCTAAAGGGACTAGAGAAAGAAGAACAAACAAAACGCAAGGTTAGCAGAAGGAAAGAAATCATAAAGATCAGAGCAGAAATAAATGAAATAGAAACAAAGAAAACAATAGCAAGGATCAAAAAAACTAAAAGCTGGTTCTTTGAGAAGATAAACAATATTGATAAACCTTTAGCGAGACTCATCAAGAAAAACAGGGAGAGGAGTCAAATCAATAAAATTAGAAATGAAAAAGGAGAAGTTACAACAGACACCACAGAAATACAAAGCATCCTAAGAGACTACTACAAGCAACTCTATGCCAATAAAATGGACTATCTGGAAGAAATGGACAAATTCTTAGAAAGGTATAACCTTCCAAGACTGAACCAGGAAGAAACAGAAAATATGAACAGACCGATCACAAGTAATGAAATTGAAACTGTGATTAAAAATCTTCCAACAAAGTCCGGGACCAGATGGCTTCACAGGTGAATTCTATCACACGTTTAGAGAACAGCTAATACCCATCCTTCTCAAACTCTTCCAAAAAGTTGCAGAGGAAGGAATACTCCCAAACTCGTTCTATGAGGCCACCATCACTCTGATACCAAAACCAGACAAAGATACTACAAAAAAAGAAAAGTACAGACTGATATCACTGATGAATATAGATGCAAAAATCCTCAACAAAATACTAGCAAACAGAATCCAACAACACATAAAAAGGATGTTAAAAAAAAAAAATGCATGGCTACACATTCCCAGCCCAAGAGCACTTGCTTTGACATGGTGTTTTAGAATCCAGATAAATTAGAAATAGGCTTGTGATGCAGCAGCCTAACGACTTTGCTGTTTCACAATGACATTTAGATTCTTATCTGAAATATCTGAAGCTCCATAATGTTTGTGCCAACCTAGAAAAACTGCATTAACTAGACTCTGGGCATATGCTGAAGATCAGTAGTGCAGGTTATTAAGAATTAATTTATCATGTGGTTCTAACCATCATGGAGTGCCAAAAGCAAGGTAGTGTCATACCAGAGGTAGTCATTTCTAGGTTCATCCTTCCACCCTGCTCAATGCCTTTTCCTATGGTATGAGTGCCCACCTGGTAACTATATTTCATCAAGAGAAGTGATCTATGAAAGAAAAGAAGTTTCCACAACCAGAGTAATTTTTCTATAGTGTAGAGTGAGGTTACAAATTTAACTCATACTACAATCTGGATATTTAGAGAAAAAACAAACCCCTTTTTCTTTTTTTATAGATTATCTATATACTTCTACACAAGTCCCCACCCACCCTTTAGCAGGGAAAACTTAACTAAAATTAACTAAATATCCAATATCATTTACATTTATCATAATTTAAATAATAATTAAGCTAAGGTAATTTTAGACTTCCTAGGATTAGCACAGTTCCTTGGAAGGTCTTCTTTCCTCGACTCTTCCCCTAAGTTAGTGTCTCAGAACATAAAGAGAGGAATGTGAGCTTCATGAGATTTCTGAAGAGTGAGTTATCTGGGGTATTTTTGCATGGTGCTCTCTGGTGTTTTATGTGATGCTCAGACATGCTCTCTGAGCTCAAGATTTGTATATCAAGGTGCTTACTTGATATTTTATGTGACTATCTAATAAGCATCACAATCTAAAATGTCCAGAACAGAACTCAAGTTTTATTCCTCTCTGAATCTTCCTCATTCATATGAATGGCCCCATTATCACCCAGTTTCTCAAGCCCAAACCCCAGGAGTCATTCCCTTTCCCTCACCTCTCCCATCTAATCATCAGAAGAGCCTATCAGCTCTGCTAAAAACATACCTAGGATCTATCCTTTTCTTTTCATCATCCTTGCCATTATTCTGGTCCAGGCCTCACGATGTCTTGACTAGACTCCTGAAGTAACTTTTTGTGTCATTTCAACCTTGTTCTTCTCTAGGCAGCCAGACTGACATTGAAAATATCAATCAAATTCTCAATCTCCTTCAAAACCTGTTGATGGCTCCCATGCATGTAGAATGAAATCTTGTCCAGTAACATCAAAACTGAGGTTAAACTGTTCTACAAGCCATGTATGATCCAGCTCCTGCTACATCTCCAATGTTTTCACTCACTCTCAGCCACAATGATCTCTTTTCTGTTCCCTGAGCAAGACAAGGTCTTATGTGCTTTTGAGCCTCTGCAATTCACTATTTTGTGTACTTGGGCTGTTAGCAAGCTAAAATGTCACTTCATCAGAGAGGATTCTGATCACATTGTCAAGAGTGGCAAGAACTCAGTTCTCTGCTTTCTATCACATCACCTTTTTTTATCTTGCATCATTTATCACAATTTGTAATTATATCATTAATTAATGTGCTTATTTATTTTACTAGTTTATTGTCTGTCTTCCCCTTTGTTACATGCTCCATAGATGGGGACCTTATCTGTGCTGTTACTATTGTATCTTTCTCACTTAATATTTACTGAGTGGAATGGAAGAATGAATCACACTATATGTTGTAGTTTAACATACAGTCAGTTATGCTTAAAAATTATTTTCAAATTATACAATGCCTTCCACAGTTGGCATAATGTGGTTTTACTCATTTAAAACTTCTATTGCTACTAATACTACAACTATTTTATCACTACAATGTTGTCTTTTAAACATTCCATAATAAAATAACATTGCTGCCAACAGATATTTGGAACAAGAGCATGGTGCTTCGACTGGGCAGACATGGTAAGAATTACTGGAGTGTTGGTCATATCTGCTGCTCTAACTTTGGACTCTGCCAGGAGCATTTTAGGAGCTAGCGATGATGATTGCCTTGAAGCTTCAGTCATTCAGAGAGTTGATATAACCTACATTCACTTGGAAGAAATGTATAGCTCCAATACATAAATCGGTAACTACTTTGGAATGTGCACTTTGTCTGTAAACCATGCAGATCTAAATTTTATGCCCAAAGCTCTGATAAAACAGTCCAGATATCCTTTGCATTTCTATGGTGCTGGGCCATGAAGCATGACATTGCATGAGACCAGTATCATCCAGAATTTTCACTTGTCCTGAGGTCTAAAAAGACCTAATGAAATTTAATTTGTTTTGCTGGGAGTACTATTAGCTCAAGCATATTGAATTCAGCCAGAAGCTTATCTCCGGATGAAAGCCTAGAAATAGCTGCTTTGACATTCACTTCTTCATCCTGTTTTGTATCATTGTGAATATTGTGAATATCTGCAGATTACTCAAAATTGTACCTGTGGTGGTTGAAACTTTACATTAGACTTTTCAAACATGTGAACTTTACTCAAATTTATGCACAGAAAGAGAATTCAAGAGAGTCTTCCTCCCAAAAAGATTTCTTAGGAAATAATTTGAAGTTAACCAATGGAGTGCTTGTCTTCTCTCTTTTTAAAGATTCCTCAGAATTAATTTTCACAGACACTTCTCACCTTTACACCTTTTGCTGAAACTTTGTTCAGGTCTGATAAATGTGTTAAGTAGCTCAAACTGGCTGATATTAGTGTGGAAATTGACATCCATCAACCTTCACTCCTACATTTACTGTGTGCTATGTGCCTTTAGCCAAGCTTTTTAACCTTGGTAAGCCTCTGTTTTTCCCATTGTAAAAAAGAATTCTAATAATTGCTATGGCATATGATTCTCCAGGATTAACTGAGATTAATGCAAGTAAAGGCCTTAACTTGGGGGCTTGGCACTACGTGTCCAATACATGGTAACTACTATCATTAGCAATACTGATGGCTAGTTCCTTTATTTATTTAATTATTTGTGTCTAACATATATGTTTGGCTGTAAATTAATTATACATTTCTGCAGAAAGTTTGTTGTGTTTTCAATGCTTAAATGCCATAATTACCCCTTTTTACTCACATTTTTCCTATTTTTCTTAATTATACTGTGTATTACCTCTTAAACAGGTAAAATCTAAGAATACGGACAGTTTTTTTTTATTCTGAGCCTAATTTTTAAGACAACTCTCATTGGGTACAGTTGTGTAACAGGGACCATTCTTCCCTTTTGCTCAGGTTTTGGCCTTAAGAATACAAAGTGGCTCTGCCTATAGTGAGAAGGGACTTTGGGCACTTTTTTTCCCACCTAGGGGAGTATTAGAGAGCCTTCTTTCAACACTATATCCATTTTCTTACTAACTCCTCACCAAAGGAGGGCTGATAATGCAATTCATTAGAGCTTATAACAGTCACTATGCTTTCCAAGTGGGGAATGTTACTGCATCTTTTTTTTGCGGTACGCGGGCCTCTCACTGTTGTGGCCTCTCCCATTGCAGAGCACAGGTTCCGGCGCGCAGGCTCAGCAGCCATGGCTCACGGGCCTAGCCACTCCGCGGCATGTAGGATCTTCCCGGACCGGGGCACAAACCCATGTCCCCCGCATCGGCAGGCGGACTCTCAACCACTGTGCCGCCAGGGAAGCCATTATTGCATCTTAACGGCAACCATATGGGAACCTCTCTTCCCCTTCATTCTATTGTCTGCTAAGATTTAGACCTTATTTCGTGACATTTATCTTGATTTTTAATCCCTCTGATGGGAAGCAGCCATCAAAGTGTGGATGCAAGGCTGCCTACACAGGTCCTCCCTGTTCCAGTGTCTCTGCCTGTGGATGGGTGGGTACCCCTAACTCCATGAGACTGATTAAGCAATGGGATTTGGAGTCTGTCTGAAAGACCCATGTGTTCTAAATCCAGCGGGTAGGGAGTGGGAAGCTTCTGTGTCTAACTTATCAGAGAAGCCTTGCTTTGAGAAAGTTCTAGCTTGCCTAGGAATTAAGAAATGAATTTGGCTATCATTTCTTATGTAAAGCATGGCTTCAAAGTATACCCACAAGGAGAAAAGAGGTGCATGAAAGCTTTAAGTCATCTGCAACACCTAGCATTATGCTCTTTCTTTCAGAACAACTCCAAGAATGTTTTCATACACACAACATAAAGATTTAGAAAAAAAGGATAGTCTATTTGTATTCACAGATTTTCACTGAATATTTTCATTTTTCATCATACATTATTTTCCTTAACTTCCACTTAGAAAAGGTTTTCACAGCACAAAATTATATTTTAAAAAAGATTCCTAACAGTGAAATAAACACCAGTTCTAAATATAACCTTCATGCTCTGCAGAAAAAGGCAGCCATAATCTCCTGAAGAAACCAGCCGTGTAATCTGACCACTGTTTAATGTCACAAAGACTTGCAGGCTCTATTTATATAAATTGGCAGACACTGATATTGTTTCAGATACATTTCTAAACACCACGTCATGCCTCACTTGTGTGCTATAACTTCACAATCTGATGAGGAAAAAGAAAATCAATTTTAATTTTGAAACTAAATTTGAAGAAAACAAGAAACTACAATAACCAAATAACAATAGCCAAATTGTATGACTTGGTGTTCCCAGAGCTGTGAGTGACATACTACTAAAAAAGCTAATTTTTAATATGAATTGCTGGAGAACAAATTACCACTTAAATGAAATCTAACGGTAAAGTGCTTAAGAGCAAATGCACAGGGTCTGAAGTGAAACAGAATTGTGTTTGAGTCCTTAGTTGTGTGAACGCAGATGGGTTACATAATTATTATAGACCTAAATTTCCTTCTGAGTAGAAAAGAGGTGAAAATTCCTTCCTCATAGGGTTATGATAAGTATCAATGATAAAGTTGTCAAGCACACAGGACAGTGCCTGGCACAAAGCAAGAGCTGAAAAAGAGCAGTGATGCATTAGATTAAGCAGCTGGCTAGAAGGTACTAATCAATAAAGAAGCTCACAAAAAATGAGACAGTACAAGAAAATTTATTTTCATTTTAACATATATTTCATAGCTCCCTGCAATATTTTTAAAAAATATTTTCATTTTGGGGCTTCCCTGGTGGTGCAGTGGTTGAGAGTCCGCCTGCCGATGCAGGGGACACGGGTTCGTGCCCTGGTCCGGGAAGATCTCACATGCCGCGGAGCGGCTGGGCCTGTGAGCCATGGCCGCTGAGCCTGCGCGTCTGGAGCCTGTGCTCCGCAACGGGAGAGGCCACAACAGTGAGAGGCCCACGTACCGCAAAAAAAAAAAAAATTCATTTTTATAAAAGAAGACAGTAATAATGTAACCAAGTATTTATTTGAACACACAGTGGTATTAAAAGGAATTAACATTCTCATTTACTTCCCAACTTTTGTGTCTTCTCTCTCTGATTTAGCTTCTGCTGGATTAATCTTCCCAACGAACAATTACCATCTTGTTATTCTCTTGTTCAAAAATCTTCATGGATTCCCAACTGCCCACTGAATAAAGTTTGAACTTATCTTGCTTTTCAATGTCTTCCACAAATTTGGCCCTAACTCATCCTTCAAACATTATCCCTTACTCTTCCCTTTATAAATCTTATGCTTCAGCCAAACTGAACTAGATTTTAAACTTCTCAAAGTCAGAGGTCTTCATTTAGTTGTCTTTGTAACCTTAATATCTACTACACTGTAACGATTCATGTCCTTCCCAGTCAATATCAGTATGGGCAGTGTCTAGGCTTGCTGATTTTGTTCTTGCCCCTTCCAAAATTTGTATTGTGATTTGTCATCATTTTCAATGTTGTTTTAGTCTTCTGAAATGTTAGTGATTCCCAAACAACTCTATTGCACACCATTTCAACTGCATCATCAAATAGTTAATCATAAAAATAACACAGTCCCAGAGGAAACATTCTGATATCACCTCTAATAAATGTTGATGCCTTCTTAATTTAAGACTTACATAATACAGACTTAACCCATGCCTTCCCTGAAAATATGGCTATCAGAGACACTAAAATCTTTCACTTAGAATAGATGTTGATATATTATTTTTTGAATAAAGGAATGAGTTAAAGGCCTCAATGAAGTGCAGGGTATGGGCTGGTTTTTTTTTTCACTATAGTATATCACTATTGCAAAGAAAGAAACATATGCAATATAAATACTGTCCTAAAGGCCATAATATTTTCTACCCAGTACTTTGTGATGTCTTTATGATTACACATTAATTTTTCATAGACTTGTTATAGCTTCTTACCAGGAATGGAATATCTATGATTGTCCTCTTTTTTTCTTTAAAACATTGTGAGCTACAATTTTCTGTTATTCAAGCACTTATACAGTTAGTAGCAACTGATAAATACTATTTAGAATCTCATACATGTAGAGTACCTGGCTAGATACTATAACAAATAGTTAAAGCAATTGCTCTCAAAAAATGTATTATTACTTGCTGCCTATGCTCCCTTACTTCCATTCTCTTCTTTATCCACTATAATTGGACCTTGGTCCTAACCACTCTACTAAAATCACTCTTGTCAAGGTCAATCACCTCCCTCTGGCAAAACCTAACCCTTATATCTCTATTCTCAGCTTAGCAGCATTGCCACAACATAAGAAGGGGTCTCTTGATTTCCCCTGTGCCCACTACACACTTCTCTAAACATCTCCCCAATTCTTCTCCAGCTCAGTAAAAATCACTGCCCAATTATTCAAGCCCCAAACTTAGAAGTTATTCTAATTTTTTCCTTCCTTCACTTCCTGCATTTAAACCACAGAACCAAGTTATGTTAGTTCTTCCTAAAAAATGCATTTTTAGTCTATTTCCCCTCAGCTTGACTGCAACCATATTAATGACAGTCACTTAAAACTACTAAACTACTACTACTACAATACCCTCCTAATTGGTCTCCCGCCTACATGCCTCTCCCCTGTCTGTTATCCATTTTAAGGTAATCAGAACTTCTCACTTCCCTCCTTAAAACATTCTAGCAATTTTCTATTGGATGTAGAGTAGAGTCCCAAGTCTTTACCTTGGCCTGTGAAGAAGGCCTCCATGAGGTACCCCCAACACCAGAAACCTCTTTTAGCTCTTCTCTTACAAGTTCCTTAAATAAACCAATCTCCTTCACCGTACAAGCCTTTGACTTGTTTCTGCCTCTGTTTGGATATACCTTCCTCAGAGTTTGTACATTATTTAGGTTTCAGTTCGAATATCACCTCCTCAGAGAATCTTTCCTTGTCATGCAGTCTAAAGAGAATTCTTAGTCCTTTGCTGTCATATCATCCAATTCACTGGCTTCATAACATTTACTACAGCAATGAAATGAGTCATAAACTTGGTCATTTATTTACTTGCTTCTTTATGTTTTGTCTCCTTATTTGTCTAAATTAGTAGTTATTTGAGGTCCAGGAATTGTCTTCTTGTAAACTGGTCTAGACCAGGGGATGACAAACTGTCACTTCAGGGCCAACCCAGCCCACCACCTTTTTTGTAAACAAAGTTTTATTGGAACACAACCATACCCATTCATTTAAGAATTGTTTATTTCTGCTTTCACGCCGTAAGGACAGAGTCGAGTAGTTACAAAAGAGACTATATGGCCCTCTAGTCAAAAATATTTACTATGTGGGCATTTACAGAAAAAATTTGCCATCCAATGTGCTAGACTTATGGGATGCCAAGGTAACTGAACCTGTTACAAAAAATAAATAAAACAAAAAACAAAATAAAAACCACTTATCTAGTCAAGGATGTAACACATTTTAGAGCCTGAATTGCAGTAGGCTATGAAAGAAGTAGAGAAATCATCCAGAGGCAGAATATATAGTATTTGACAACTTCCTGGGTATAAGGAATAAAGGAAGAGAATGAAATGACTCCAGGGTTTTAAGTCTGGGCACCTTAGAGAATGTTGGTACCGTTAGTGAAAACTGGGGTGTAAGGAGAAGGATGTGATCTGGAGAAAGGACAATGAACATGATATTGGACATACATACTAAGCACAAAGTCCCAGCAATACACTGTTGGAGAGATGGCCAGTGAACAGTTAGTGGTCTAAAGCTCAGAAGAGTAATCAAGGCTAGAGAATTATACCACAGACTCAGATATGCCCAAGCAATAACAATATAAAAATTGTGTAAGTAGATAAAGATTCAGGAAGAGAATTTTTTTAAAATAAGAAGGTATTCAAGGACAGGACTTTAAGAAATACATGTATTTAAGGATAAGAAAAGAAGAGACAAGACAAAAATGTCATCTTAGAAGAAAAATTATAATAGTTTCCAGAAGAAATAGTTTTTCAGTCTTAACTGCTAAAAAAATTTTTAAATGTAAAAGGAAAAGGACAAAATGGAGAAAATTTTTTCACATTTATAATAAAAAATGATTCAAACACTTTACGTACATATAAAATTACATATACACATAACAATTCTAAGCCTCACAGATATTTATACGCCATATATATATATATGAATAAAGGTGTAGCGTCTACGCCAGTTAATCAAACAACAGTGACTTAAACAACATAGAAATTATTTCCTCCCTCATATGATAATCTTAGCATGAGCATATACGGGCTAACATGGCAGCTCCATTTGGTGGTGGTAAGCACCAGGCTCCTTCTAGCTTGTGGTTCTGTTATTCTTAACACGCATCTTCCACTTTGTGAGCTACAACGGCTGCTCCAGTTTCTGCCATTACATCCTATTCCAGCTGGCAAGAAGGAAAAAAGGAGAGTAGAAGTCATCCTTCCCTCTTTCTCTTTTTGGATACTGCCCAGATGTTGCATACATCAATATTGCTCACAACCCACTAGCCAGAAAGCAGACATAGGACTACACCAGCTACCAAGGATGCTAGAACTTGTTGTTTTTATCTCAGTGACAATGTGCCCAGATAAAATGTGTGGACTTATTCCCAACTGAAAAAGGAGAGAAGATATTGGGTTATAGCTGGCAGTCTCTGTCAAACACTGCCCCAACTAAACAACAAAAACAACAAAGCCATGGGATATGAGAAGAATCACAAAGAATACAAATGGCCATTAATAATAATCAAAGAAATGGAAATTATAACAAGACACCAGACAATTCTACGACATTGACAATTAAAAAATGCTAAAAATATTTGCAGGTAAATAGGCCTCACCACACATCCCTACACTTCAACCCAGTGCAGACCAAATCACTGTCACACCTAGACTAGGACAATTGCCTCCTAACCTTCTCCCTGTTTCAATTCTTGTCATTCCCAATCAATCCTCCAAACTGCTCTCAAGAGTTCACACTTTTGCTGATTCTGCTCACTCAGCCTGGAATGCTTTCCCTGGCCTCTCTGGCAGATGCCTACTCATCTTTGAACTCAGCTCAAAAATAATGTCTGTAAATTGTTCCTGATCTCTCTTTTTACCACATACAGAACTGATTTCCTCAGCTGTGCCCCTTCTGTACCTTGTATATGTTTGTATTACTTCACTATGTTTTTTTGTTTTGTTTTGTTTACTTCGCTCATTAAGAAATTAAGCTTTTGAAACACAGGATTGCACCTTCTCTTTTTTGGATTGCCTTTAAGTACCTTAGCGTCTGCCACAAAATAAGCCTTCACTAAATATACCAGGACTCATCTCTCTAATAACAATGTCTCCTTAAATCCTGGATTAGAGTAAAAAGGATCAATCTTACCGGAAGGTCCATAGGAAATTTTATGACAAATAAAATGTCCCCATGCCTTGACACCTGAACACTGTCCTGGCCTAACCTTTCATGGAAAAAGGCAAAACCAAAACCACAACACCGTTCCTTCTTTAAGTTTTAAGAGGTCCATTATTACAGTATCTTTCAGTCTATTCTCAAATTTCAACCTTTCCATATTCCATCAAGGCAGCATACTCAAAAGAAGAATTAAGAGAGGTTCCATGTGTTTATATGCCAGGAATCTGGTCTCCTCTTTTGATATTCAAAATAGATCATGTTCAGACTCCTACATGATCCAGGCTATATACAATTATAAAAGGAACCTACATTAATTTTCCATTTATTGCCTTTACTAATCTGTAGTCTCTGGGGGAGGTAACATGGGAAGATTAAAATTGACTAACTAGGAATATCCTCAAACCTAAGGAGATATTTTTAAATGGCAATGAAATTAAAAGTAGGAGAGCCATTAGGCAATGATCGGATCAGTCATATTTCTTTCCTGAGGACGTAATGTCAGATGCTTAGTAGAGAATCTGGGATGAGGAAGATTCAGAAACCCTCAGAATTATTCTGCCACTCTAAGTTCTCTCTGATTTTATTTGTGTATTCAGCTTCCACATGATTGATATCAGGCCTCTGTAACATTAGGCCTCTGGAACCCTATAACTTGTTAACACTTCTCAACAGACTGAAGAATGATTAATGAATTTGTGTGGCAGGGCAGCGGGTAAGAAGGAGGACATGTCAAGAACAAATGACTAAGATCTCTAGCAGTTTTTCCAACAACAAGCAAATTCAATTAGAGGAATTCTTTTATACTTCATTATCTCATTATTCATCTGTTCACTTTTTTTAAAAGCAATATATTGCTTCTTCATGAAGTCATTAGTTTTCCCTAAATTAAAGAAAATGTGTCTTTCTGTGTATTTTGAGATCATGGTTTTCTTTAGGGTGACTTGTAATCACATAAGATTATAAACTAAAAAAAGATTATCCCTCAGAATAGAGGCATGATATGAACATTTATTTATCTTTGTCAAAATTTGCTCTGGCCCAAGGCATTTTTAAGTGTCTAGTAAGAGACCATGCCTATTCTCTTGTTCTTTGTTTTTTCCTTTGAATATTTCCCACTAGAGTTGAAAGAGAAGCATCTTTCCTCTCCAGTTGCAAAGTTATATAAGGTAAGTCTGGAGATCCTGGAGGGCAAATCCTTTACTTTATAGCAAACGCTGATTTAAAATTGAAACAAAAGAGAGAGAGGTATAAGGGGGTGTAGAGGAAAGAAAAGAGAGGGAGAGGATAAGAGTGCCAATCCTGAAACACGCAAATCCCTGGTTGCAGTCATTCCCCGTGGCTACTTCACTCTTGCCTTCTTTATAATTTTAGAATGTGAACCAATATTTCTGCTTTTCACCCAAAACTACTTTGAATGTGGTTTCTATTCTGTGCAGTTGAGGCTACTGACTAATTAATGCTATTCAGTCTTTGACCATAATAATAAAAAATTTTTGTTTTCCTCTCAGAATTCAATTAATTAATGCAAAAGCATTAAGTCAGAAATGAACAAGGATGCCCTTGATTTTGTGAATTCAGAATATGCCAGCCACCTTTGTCTACTGCTGAGGAGATGATTATAGAGGAAACAAAATCGGGGGCGGGGGTGGGAGGAATGAAGAACTACCTTCCTTCCACAATTTTTAAAGCTGCTGAAAGTGTTAACATTTCCCATGTCCTTACTTAAAATGTAAAGCTTATAAAATGTCTAACTCTTACTCTTCTGCTTTCTTGTAGGACCTGGCACACAGCAGTACATGCAGAAGCTGTGAGGAGGATATTCACACCTTTGCCTAATTAATGCGCAGCTTTGCTGGACTTCTACCCAATCCCTGACAATGCCAACAGTGATAAGGGACCATTAAAGTCTAATGAGCTTGGAAAAATCGGAAACCTGAGTCTCTGGTAGAATGTTAAAGCTGATCTACTTTTGTGGAGGAGAAAAGGTCTTAAGACATTCACTCTATTCATTAAAAATATCTTTGTGAATTAGTAAAGAAATGTTCTTATCATTTGATAGCTCTGCTATGTAAGTGTATTTTTCATTTTTTAAGCTGCAAGCTGTGTTGACTAACAGCAGGGAGGAAGAAATAAATTAACCCTTCTTTTCATCAAAAAGCAAAACTAAGTGCGCCTAAATCAAGCTTTTTGTCTTAGTAAGAGGTTCCTGGAGGAAGTGCTGTGTCTGATGTTAGCAACCTGATGTAAAACTTAAAGGTACACATTTTTGTGCAATGTAAACATAGGTTACTTATTGATGTTCACTGCTGGGCAGTATTAATTTATAACATGTTTCATTAATACTTAAACCATTACTTTTAGTTGGAGAATTACACAGAAGATGCTTAATAAATTTCCTAATTATTCTTCCTTATCCTTGACATTATAACTTGCATTCTTTTATTCTCTGATAGATGTTTGTATACACACACACACACACACACACACACGCACATATTACATTAGCACTACAGTACTATTAATACATGAGTTCATTAGTAAATAAGACAGATACTATCTTTACCTCTACCCTCATACAGGAAAGCCTTTATGAAAGACTTCTTCTAAAATATTTTCTATAGAATGAATTAATGCAATAAGTAAGATGGTGTGTTACACGATGTACTCAGTAGTCTAAACCTCCTTGAATAGATCAAAAATGTACCCCTGCTATACTGAAGTCTATGACATAATGAATACTGTTATAACGAAACTCCTGTTTATTTCAGAAAATGAATTACATTTAACTTGGAGAAAACGAAAATTGCTTTCTTGAAAATGACCTGTAAAACACTGTAAATTCACCACCACTTCTTCATTCGTCTGGGAGATTTTCCTAAGGAATTGACATCAGGGTCTACATATAGTTCCCATTACATACAAAGGACAGTGACTATACAAATTAGCGATTTTATTCATCAGTAAAAAACAGAAAAACATTGCCTGGATATTTGTTAAAAGTTGTGTTTTTTTCCTTTCTGAATCATTTCTCCTGAGCCAGTTTCTACTGACAGAATTTGCCTACTCACGTTAGTGACAGAAAGAAATAATTAACTGTAAGTTGTCACTAGTGATTGGATGATCCATGAAGTAAGGCACACTAAGTGGGGCAGATGAAATCCAGGCTATCTTTCTCCATGTCTGCTGGAATAGAATTAAGGAATAATGTCTGAGATATTCCCACTTCTCATTTCCTAAGTTTATGTGGATGAAAAATGGTAATAACCTATATTTTGCAGGATCTTTAAGAGACAATTTTTATCCCTAATCACATCCCCTGGGAAACATCCTACTCTACTCTTAGGATGTGCCTGAGATAAGGATAAATCTATGTAATTATAATTAGGGTGAGATCTTAATAATTGGTAAATATTACTATGCCTAATTGTTAAATATGAATTGTTAGTGGATAAATGTGAATTGTTAATGAATAAAAAAAGAAATAGTTATTTGGCTCCCAATTCATTCACTTAACACATATTTAGTGAATGCCTTCCATAGATCAGAAGTTTTTCAAGTAACAGAGAAAAAAAGATGACTAAAATGTAATTATCCTCCTCAAAGTAATCTAGAAGAAGATAAATTTGAAAATTGATGCTTAAGATATAGCATTATCAAGGCTATGGATGCAAAAGGAAGGTCATAGAAGGGTTAGTAGATGTGAGCAAAGGGGGCTCAGAAAAGCTTTCAGGAGAACGTTATGCTTGATCTGAGCCTTGAAGGATACTTCGCAGCTATCTCGGAGACAAAGGGTGAAGCAGTCTCCTGGAGTTATGGCAAAATGTGGCTGCTGACATAGAGGTAATTCCAGAAAAAGGCCAGCAATTGCTAGAGATAATTCCAGAAAAAGGCCAGCAACTGCAAAGTCAAGTAGATTTGAAGCATTAGCACCTGTGGAAAGTGGCAAGTAGTGTAGTTTATCTGGAGAGAAGGGTAAGAAACCAGGACTATTGTAGGAGGCAAGTCTAGAGAGAGAGAGGCTAGGGTCAGATCATAAAAGTCCTCAAATGCTTCCAGGAGAAATATGAATTTTATTCTGAAGATCTGTAAGAGGTCACTAAAGATTTTCAAACATAGCTAGTTTTGTATTTTAGAAAGATCACTCTGGTATTAAAAGCTGAGGAAGACCGGAGGCAGAAAACCACTTAGGAAGAGCAGAGAAGGAATGAAAAATGCCCCTTTTATCTCTGTTAGAAAACTGGAAAGATGGCTGTGCTTAAAACTGGAAATGGAAACACAGAGGAGGAGAATTTTCCTTCTTTGAAAGGTGAATAGTGAAGGAAAGGCCAAGTTCAATTTGTATATTCCAGCTTCGAAGGCATGTACAACACAGAAATAGAAACAGACAGCGATGAAATAGGGAACAGGAGCTTAGAAAAAGTATCAGAAATAGATCATGGGCATGATGATCCTATGGGTATTAGTTTCATTGGTCCTGGTAACCTCCCCCTTAAGAGGCCCATGCTGCAGTGGATGCTCTGTTAAAAGTTTGCCCACTTTTGGTGATCATAAGTAACACCTGATGTATTTATTAAAGAAATTTTTAAAAGAAAAGAAGATATTCCCAGGTCTTTTCCCACAGTGAGTGGATCAGAATCTTCAAGGAAAGGCCCAGAGACCTGTTTGTCTTATGTTGTTTTAAAAATACCTTTAAAGGATTCTTACCAGCGTGGAATTCAGGGATCTGTTAGTCTAACAGCAACATTTGTTAAGCACCTATTATGTGTTAGGAACTCTAAGCTTTACGCACATACAGTCTCTATATCTTACAACAACATAATAAGATGGATATTTTATCCCCATTCTAATATGAGGAAACTGACATTCATGGTCTTGTTCAAGGTCTCAAAACTAATGAGTGGAAATAGCAACTCCTACTGATTCCAGTGTCTGCATTTTTTTTTTTTTTTTTTCGGTATGCGGGCCTCTCACTGTTGTGGCCTCTCGTATTGCGGAGCACAGGCTCCAGACGTGCAGGCTCAGTGGCCATGGCTCACGGACCCAGCCGCTCCGCGGCATGTGGGATCTTCCCGGACCGGGACACGAACCCGTTTCCCCTGCATCGACAGGTGGACTCTCAACCACTGCGCCACCAGGGAAGCCCTCGGCCTTCTCT